>NC_066553.1:3902487-4092487 GCF_024679095.1 Eriocheir sinensis
ACCCGTCACACCCTCACACCCACTCACTCCACCTCACCCTCACCCTCCTCCACACTCTGCTCACGGCTCCACTCTCATCAGTCTCCACTCGCGCTGTTACACGATTCTCCATTTGCCGTACGATCCACACTCACCCGTACCGCCTCGCTACCTCCCATCACTTTGTCTCTTCTTGCCCCATCCCTTCCATCGCCACACACGTACTCGCTTCCTCGTCTACCCCCTCTTTTCCTGCTGCATCCCTATTCGTTTCCTATTCCCTGTCTTCTTGATCCATTCTCTTTTCTTAATACCTCTTTCCTCATGTTCTGTCCCCTTCCCTCTTTTTCTATTCCCTTCTTCTCCCTATTCTACCCCGTCTCTACCTGCTCCGCCTCCCCAAACACTCGCTCCTCTCTTCTACCTAACCTTTCCACACACACACACACACACACACACACACACACACACACACACACACACACACACACGCACACATCTCAACGGTGGTAGATTTGCCAACACACGAGCACAGAACGCTCAACCTTATCCAGACTGAACTCATGGTCCTCTGCTCCCCCCTCCCCTTTGAAGCTCTACCGGTCTTCCTCCCCAGCCCCCTCCCGTCAGTGTAGTGGTCCGTTTCCTCTCCCCCATCCCCCCCACACACACACTCTCTCATCGGGAAAAATGTCACACAAACCTACCTCTTCATCTTACATCATCTTACAATCCGGCACCCGAGACTTGGGCCACTTGATTACTCAGCACCCTTGGCCCAAAGTAGCAGAGACCGAGGATATGGAGGACAAGGTGATCAATTATAAGGAGAGACAGTCATGGAACCTGATCACCGCTCAGACGTGTGTGCGAGTCCACCCAGCTGATATGAATTGGGTCACCTCACGCATTAAAAGACTAAAGTGGTATAGGACCGGCACCTTTAAGTGTGGTGACAGTGATGAATACCGATCTTTCAAAAAAATAAAAAATAAGAGAAGCGAAAGTCTAAAAGATGACCACGTTCCCCACACACACAAATAACAACCTGAAACAAACTAACATGATCCTTATGGGGAGAGTACGCCGCCGAATATCAAAATAAAAATTGAAATTACATGATATTGATTTACATGTCACAACATATACTGTCTTAGAGGCATTGAGCGGTGGTGTATTTTTTCGTCTACCGTAAATATAAATGTCCTAAACGAAGGGATTTAAATACCCTGTGTGTGTGTGTGTGTGTGTGTGTGTGGCGTGCTGGGAGTTATTACTGTGCGTTTTTTGCAATGAATAATGTATAATAATCACATATCAATGCCTCTCGTCACGACACACCACCGCTCAAGGCCTCCACCCTCAGTGCGTGGGTGAACGCTGAGAGAAAGAAGGGGGTGGAGGGGGAGATGAAATTAAATGAAGGAACGGGAGGAGGAGAGAGGGAGAGAAGACCAGCTGCCTTTCTCCTTTCTCTCCTTTCTTCACCTGTCACCGTCATGGAGAGAGAGAGAGAGAGAGAGAGAGAGAGAGAGAGAGAGAGAGAGAGAGAGAGAGAGAGAGAGAGAGAGAGAGAGAGAGAGAGAGAGAGAGAGAGAGAGAGAGAGAGAGATGGAAGAGAGAGAGAGATAGAGAGAGAGAGAGAGATAGAGAGAAGAGAGAGGGGAGAGAGAAGGGGAGTGATCCACGCACTTTCGTTCAGCTTCCGCTACAGACAGACATATCTTCATGCTTTTTGTCCCCTTTCCTTGTTGTTTGTTTATTTTTTCTTGATGGTCGAGAAAAAAGAAGAAAAATTAATGTTACTTTTTAATACCATTTTTTTGGACTTTATTTTTGTTAGTCATTTCGAGTCATCCTTTTTTTTTTGTATGTGTATGTTGTATATGGAGAGAGAGAGAGAGAGAGAGAGAGAGAGAGAGAGAGAGAGAGAGAGAGAGAGAGAGAGAGAGAGAGAGAGAGAGAGAAAGAAAGAAAGAAAAAGAAAAAAGAAAGAAAGTTAAGTAATGCAAAAGAGAGCAAAGAAAAGTAAATTGAGAGAGAAAACAAAGAAAATGGAGGAAATAAGACAAAAAAAGAGAGAGAGAAAGAAAAAAGAAAAAAAGAGAGAAAGTAAAGTAATGCAAAGTAGAGCAAAATAAAGTAAATTGAGAGAGAAAACAAAGAAAATGGGTTCCTCAAGTGAGAGATACGCGTCTTCGCCGGGAAATTGGAAGCCCACATTCATAGGCGAGTGGCAGGTCTAATTTAGTTCCCGCGAGGGGTGATTGTGTTTTCCGGCGAGAGGGCCTGGTCACGGCGCTCGAGTCCCAGGTGTCCAGGTGATGTGAGACGCCCCTTCACACCCCTTCTACACCTCTCCTACCCCTCCTCCTTCCTCTCCGGCCTCCTTAACCCCCCTCTTCACCTCCACATTTCCTTACACTACCTCTCCTTCCTCTTCTTGTGTCTCCCTCTCTCCCCCTTTCTACTTATGCACTACTTTACTGCGTCTCTCATTCCTCTCCTCCTTTCTCATCTTTCTCTCCCCCTACAACGCAGCCTCACCTCACCTTTACCACCAGTGCCTCTACTCCTTCTTTTCCTCCTCCTCCTCTCTCTCCTCTATACATCTCTAACATCTTCTTAAGTCCCTCCATCCCTCCTCCACATTGCCATCTACCACAGCATCCATCATCTCACTCCTCCATTCAAGTGTTCCTCTCCCCCTACATAATCCTCCACTCCTTTTACGACTCCTCTATCTCCTCCACCTCTTCCTCCTCCTCCTCCTCCTTCCCCGTCACTCACCCTTAAGCATATAACAGCCCCTTCAGCCCCTCTTCCTCCGCTCCCTACCTTCCTGCCTTCCAGAGCTCCTCACTTCCCCTCCAGCAGTCTTTCAATCTCTCCAGTTCTTCCTTACTAGACGCAACATTCCCTTCCAGCTGAGACCTCCTTCCTCCTTCTCCACCTTCTCTCTCCCTGCCTCCCTTCCAGCTGAGACTTACTTCCTCCTTCTCCTCCTTCTCTCTCCCTGCCTCCCTTCCAGCTGAGACCTACTTCCTCCTTCCCCTCCTTCTATTTCCCTGCCTCCCTTCCAGCTGAGACCTACTTCTTCCTTCTCCTCCTTCTCTCTCCCTGCCTCCCAGCTGAGATCTCCTTCCTCCTTCTCCTCCTTCTCTCTCCCTGCCTCCCTTCCAGCTGAGACCTCCTTCCTCCTTCTCCTCCTTCTCTCTCCCTGCCTCCCTTCCAGCTGAGACCTCCTTCCTCCTTCTCCTTCTCTCTCCCTGCCTCCCTTCCAGCCCCTTAACCCCTCTCCCAGATTAAGCTTTTCTCTCATCAAAGGCCCATTAACTTACACGCATTAGAGGCCCGCCCACGTATCCTAATAGTAGTCACTCTTTTTCCCATATCCGCCGCTTTGCTTCCGGGCGTTACCCCTCCCCTCCCGTTTGACACCCTCGCCATCGTGCTAGTAGATCTCTCCCCCTCGCTTCCCGGTTCGTTCCCCTCCTTTACCCGACCCCGCCACTCCCCTCCGAAGCCTTCGTTATCCTTCCCGACACCCACATGCTCCCCTCAGTCTCCCCTCACGCCTATCAGTCTCTCTCCCTGCGGTAAGCCTCCTACCTACCTACCCACCGACGCAAGCTCATCTACCCACCACGTCCCGTCCCTCTCCTTCGCTTCCCTCCCCTCCGGCTTTATTTCCTTTCTGCCAGCCATTTCTCGTCCCGTCTCGGCACTCCTAAAGGAAGCGTTCATCTTCCTTGCTTCCCCTCCTGCCCGCCGTGCCTCGCTGCCTTGCGCGGACATATCTCATTCACTCGTCACCTTCACCCTCTCCGCCGCCGCGTTCCCTCTGCCATTAACTCTCCGCCCACGCCGTTCCTCACGCCCTCATGTCCCCCGAGCACGCACAAGGGAATGGATATGGATGTGAAAAGAAAACTGTTGGGGACCGGTTTAAACTTATGTTGGGTATTTAGACGTATGTATTCTTGGGGGGGGATGGAGGGTGCAGTGTGTGTGTGTGTGTGTGTGTGTGTGTGTGTGTGTGTGTGTGTGTGTGTGTGTGTGTGTGTGTAATTCCCTACCTGCTTATACTAGCCTGGTTATCTTCTTCGTTCGTATTTCTCACGCTGATTGTGGAGAAAGGTCACCATGAAAATTTATTCATTAACGTTCGCCAGTTTTATTACGCCTGGACTCCGCGGTGCAGTGGTAAGTGTCCCTGACTTAAAATCTGCTGGCCTGGATTCGAACCCCGGCCTGGGCAGTCGGCGTGCAGCCCACCCAGCTGTCCATACTTCTTTCAGGCTGGTCGATAAAGGTGTACATAGGGAAACCTGGGGAAGGTAAAGTGAGGTAACTCGTATGTCACACTGGCCCTGTGTCGTGCTTAGGATTCTCTCGTACCGCAGGCTCAAAGGGTCAACGGGAGGATGTGAGCACCGCCGCCACGCGCAGCT
The DNA here is from genome assembly GCF_024679095.1 of Eriocheir sinensis. Taxonomy (NCBI): domain Eukaryota; kingdom Metazoa; phylum Arthropoda; class Malacostraca; order Decapoda; family Varunidae; genus Eriocheir; species Eriocheir sinensis. The sequence continues at coordinate 3,906,921 of NC_066553.1, forward strand.
ATAGGGTATACTTCCTACTCACCTTAAGGGGCTATTACACTGGGCAAATTTTCCGTGGATCTTCAGTCAAACCACGATTTCCGCTGGCGTGGTTCTCATATTTCCGTGGTTTTCTGACGTGTCCACGATCTTCCAAAGCTACGGTAGATTTCACCAAAGGAAGACGGTATTACTCACCATCATCAGCAGCAATAACAAGAAACAAATGAGAACCACGCCAGCGGAAATCGTGGTTTGACTGAAGATCCACGGAAAATTTGCCCAGTGTAATAGCCCCTTTAGAACCACACAGACTAGCGACCGTTTTGCAGGCCCTCCCTTCTGAGGAATGTCAGATATTACTCACTCTTAATTCAATGTTAACTGCTAAACTTTTTTTTTTTTGTCCTCCTCGACACATTTTACTTTCCTTTTTTGTTGTTGTTTTTGACCATTTGCGCAATACTATTAACAAAGCCAGTGTGGCTGATGTATCCAAGAAAAGTAAAATTAGTTATTAGAAAGCTCGTATGGATCAGGAACTGCCATAATGACATAGACGGAACTGATCTTATATTAGTCCGGTAGCAGCGGGGATCATGTTTCTTAATGCTCCCTCCTAGCGAGAAAAATGAGAAAAAATTACCTCTCACACAAACCATTTCATAATCTATATCAAAGCATCTGTGATTAGATTATGTATCATCTGTTTTGGGGGGTTATCATGGCACAAATTTGGTCCGTCGCTGCTACACGGTAAACCCACGAATTTGGCCCGTCGCTGCTACACGGTAAAGCCACAAATTTGGCCCGTCGCTGCCACACGGTAAAGCCACAAATTTGGCCCGTCACTGCCACATGGTAAAGCCACAAATTTGGCCCTTCGCTGCTACCGGGTTAAGGAAATGCCAAGGAAAGGAGAGCTTTTAATATGGGTGTCACGTCCACGTACAAGATCTCAAACAATTTTATATACGTGAGGAAACACGAATGATTTCACGCAGCACATACACGACACACACTATGCATTTCAGCCTAGCACCGTACACACACTGACGCAAAGGAGCACACACTCTTATCACGCACCACGCGCGACATGAAGAACAGGAGGCAATCTCAGAAACAGTGTACACGAGCGCCCTTCACAACAGTCGTAATGTACACACACACACACACACACACACAAACAACATCGGCGCATTAGCCTCCACTGACCCAATCTTTTCCCATCCCGTTCCCCGGCAATCAACTAACAAGCGTGATACTCGCCAACGCGTCCAACGCAGCACAAATTGAGATTGAGATACATGAACGGTCTCCCTTCCTCCCTTCACCCTACACCGCTAACCCCCTCCCCCTCCCCCCCGTCATCTGTGCTAGTGTGGGGGATGCTTCAATAAGTCCCAAATGGAACCTGTTGCAAGCTTTTGTTGAAGCATGTCGCTCTGTTTGTCAACTCACGATTCATTCAAACTCGTTTCCATCAAATATGTACGTTTGTAGACACACATGACGCTGCAAATGGAAGAAAAAAAACTTCCAAAACGATACCCCTCTTCTTTATTGGCACAAAGGAGTGAATATTTGCCATAGTTTACGGGTTAGATAGACAAATCGAATCACTTTCCAACTATAAAAATACTATGAGATATGCAGTGGGCTCGGAAATACTAGAATCCTTTCCTCAGAGGTAGGAGTATTTCTCTCTATTGATCTAACCAAGGTACTACTGCCAGTGTGAACGTGAACGTGTGATGCTTGACGTGCCTTTCTCTAATGTTATCCCTGAAGACAAGAGAGAGGGACTAGAGACGCTGGACTTGGAGGATGAGAGAGAGAAGGAAAGAAAGGTGATACTGAGAAATGGAAATGTATGTGTGTTATGTGCTTTTTAACGTAACAAATGGAAGAGAATTATTAACTACCTAACAAACTGACTATCTAAATAACTGACTGATTGGCTAACTGACTGACTATCTAGCTGACTGACTGAGTAACTGGCAAACTAGTTAACTGACTGACTAACTGACGAACGAACTGATAGACTAACTTATTAATAACGAACTAAATGACTAACTGACTGACTGACTGGCTAACTGACTGACTAACTAGCTGACTGACTGAGTAACTGGCAAACAAGTTAACTGACTGACTAACTGACGAACGAACTGATAGACTAACTTATTAATAACGAACTAAATGACTAACTGACTGACTGACTGGCTAACTGACTGACTAACTAGCTGACTGACTGACTAACTGACAAACTAATTAACTGACGAACTGATAGGCTTGTCTTTATTTAAGGCTACATGAAGTTGTTAAGAGACTACAAGAGGACTGTCGGCTTCTAATGGCAGCTCCTGAGATTCTGTTATTCTCCCTCAGCCCTAAAGTGCACAGTCCATATATGAAAATCCCAGCCGAATTTAACTAACTCCAAGGGTGCTTAAATTCTTCACCCATTCACTATCATATTCTTAACTCATTATTTACTTATCTCCCCATCTTACCTGAATCTACCTAACTTGTACCTCTGTATGAAAATCGCAGCCGAATTTAACTTAACTCCACAAGTGCTTAAATCCTTCACCCATTCACTACCCTATTCGTAACTCATTATTTACTCACCTCCCCATCTTACCTGAATCTATCCAACTTGTACCTATTGCTGTGTGTCCTTAATAAGATATGGGAAAGTACGTGGCGTCCCCATTTCCATCACGAGTTTCAGGAGTCACTAAGGTCGGTATTATTCTCACATCACCTATTTCTAAAGGTCAAAGAGAAGGTCAGTCGGGTTCTAATGAGTGTTTCTTCAGGTTCACGGTACAGAAGAAGGGTCAAACTACCACCGGGGTCATAAAACTACTCCTGGATATGCCCACAACTCCTACGAAAGCCTTGTCAAATATGTGTTCTTGGGCGGCGAAATGTCTTATAATGCGACCCTAATTCTCTCGCCCTGCTGCCGTCAGATGCTTCACTGTGCGTCACATATCTTCATTACATTAAGAATTATGGAGATCACCTTCATACTAAATTAGAGCTCTCCCAAATGTGATAATGTCCGTCACTTAACAAGGCGAGGGAAGGATGAAAATAAGGAGACTAGCGTGGGACTCATTAGCGTGGAATTAGGATTAGGATCTGTTATATGGAAATTGTGTGAAATGTGGCGCCGGCTGTAAATAATGGCCGGAGAGGGAGCGTGGTTTTAGTAGTAGTAGTAGTAGTAGTAGTAGTAGTAGTAGTAGTAGTAGTAGTAGTTTTGTAGCAAGATCACCAGCAGCAGAAGCATCAAACGGATCACCACGTCCTTCTTCCATTTCTGTTACGTGTTCTGCTTCCTCCGTGCTGGTTTATAATGTGATGATGGTGTGGTAGATTCTGAAGTATTAGTGACTAGCCTTGAAGGACGAGGAATGGGGATGGTGCAGCGTTCTTTCAACTAGCAAAAGATTGTAGTTTCCAGGTACCTTTCAGTATGAGTGGTAGCTATCGTGTGGTTGTGTGTAGCGTTCTTTCAATTAGCAAAAGGCAATCGTTTCCAGGTACCTTTCAGTATGGGTGGTAGCTATTGTGTGGTTGTATGGTGCAGCGTTCTTTCAATTAGCAAAAGGCAATCGTTTCCAGGTACCTTTCAGTATGGGTGATAGTTATCGTGTGGTTGTATGGTGCAGTGTTCTTTCAACTAGCAAAAGGCAATTGTTTCCTGGTACCTTTCAGTATGGGTGGTAGTTATCGTGTGGTTGTATGGTGCAGCGTTCTTTCAACTAGCAAAAGACAATTGTTTCCTGGTACCTTTCAGTATGGGTGGTAGTTATCGTGTGGTTGTGTGTAGCGTTCTTTCAACTAGCAAAAGGCAATTGTTTTCTGGTACCTTTCAGTATGAGTGGTAGCTATCGTGTGGTTGTGTGTAGCGTTCTTTCAGCTACCAAAAGACAGTCGTTTCCAGGTACCTTTCAGTATGGGTGGTAGCTATCGTGTGGTTGTGTGTAGCGTTCTTTCAGCTACCAAAAGACAGTCGTTTCCAGGTACCTTTCAGTATGGGTGGTAGCTATCGTGTGGTTGTATGGTGCAGCGTTCTTTCAACTAGCAAAAGGCAATTGTTTCCAGGTACCTTTCAGTATGGGTGGTAGCTATCGTGTGGTTGTATGGTGCAGCGTTCTTTCAACTAGCAAAAGGCAATTGTTTCCTGGTACCTTTCAGTATGGGTGGTAGCTATCGTGTGGTTGTGTGTAGCGTTCTTTCAATTAGCAAAAGGCAATCGTTTCCAGGTACCTTTCAGTATGGGTGGTAGCTATCGTGTGGTTGTATGGTGTAGCGTTCTTTCAGCTACCAAAAGACAGTCGTTTCCAGGTACCTTTCAGTATGGGTGGTAGCTATCGTGTGGTTGTATGGTGCAGCGTTCTTTCTACTAGCAAAAGGCAATCGTTTCCAGGTACCTTTCAGTATGGGTGGTAGCTATCGTGTGGTTGTATGGTGCAGCGTTCTTTCAACTAGCAAAAGGCAATCGTTTCCAGGTACCTTTCAGTATGGGTGGTAGCTATCGTGTGGTTGTGTGTAGCGTTCTTTCAACTAGCAAAAGATTGTAGTTTCCAGGTACCTTTCAGTATGGGTGGTAGCTATCGTGTGGTTGTGTGTAGCGTTCTTTCAATTAGCAAAAGGCAATTGTTTCCTGGTACCTTTCAGTATGGGTGGTAGCTATCGTGTGGTTGTGTGTAGCGTTCTTTCAATTAGCAAAAGGCAATCGTTTCCTGGTACCTTTCAGTATGGGTGGTAGCTATCGTGTGGTTGTGTGTAGCGTTCTTTCAATTAGCAAAAGGCAATCGTTTCCTGGTACCTTTCAGTATGGGTGGTAGCTATCGTGTGGTTGTGTGTAGCGTTCTTTCAATTAGCAAAAGGCAATCGTTTCCTGGTACCTTTCAGTATGGGTGGTAGCTATCGTGTGGTTGTATGGTGCAGCGTTCTTTCAACTAGCAAAAGGCAATCGTTTCCAGGTACCTTTCAGTATGGGTGGTAGCTACTGTCTGGTTTTATTAAAGTGAGTATAACCAAGCGTGACCTTTCCCCGGGAGCAGCAGCAGCAGCAAGTCTCCTCCCAGGCAGCGCCCATCACTTGATCCCCCGTGTTTGAGTCTCCTTTCCTTCCTCCTCTGCTCCACATTCCGCCCTCCACGACCCCTTTTGGCTCCACTTACCCCCCATCTCCGTCCTCACTTCTCTCGCAGATTAGGATTTTCTTCCGCTCATTATTTGAAAGTGGATACTAAATTTCCCCGGCGCCCCGCGGAGGAGGCCGGTGTTGTGTTCTGGCAGCCTGAGTTATTGAGTACCCGGGCGGGGTGACTGGCGGGGTGACTGGCGGGGTGGGGAGAGTTACGGTGATGGCTAATGAACGGAGATGCGATTTCCTTTGGTGAACGTGAAGAAATGTTGGACAGTTGCTGCACAGGCCGATTTACTGACTCACACAACAGGAGAGATATTTCACTTAAATTGCCGTAAACACGCTGTAATATAGGACTTTCTGCCAGTGAGAGGATGAATTATGCCCACCGTTACCAGCGTTACGGGCCGCGCGGGGAGCTGAAGGGAGGGGGAGCTCGCCTCACCGCGCCTTGACTTCCTGGCTCCTGTAGTCCCGCAGTACTCTGGGGCGAGCTTAGCGACCTCAGATCGGGATGCTGAGGGACCCAACGAAAGAGATGCAGAATGTAGCATGGACCAGCCAAACATGGAAGTCTTCAACGTGCATGCTCTATTCTCCACAAAGGGCACCGGCTTCTATGTGTGATCCAGAACCTCTTTCCAGCACCCTTGGCCTCGAGTTTCCTTTCAGTTGTTGAGACAAATAACCCGTTCGCGTTTGCTTCCTCGAATGTAAACACAAATGTAGGCTCACTTTCTCTGTGACAGTGTATACACGGTCAATGAACACTGTTGAGTCATGGATATATTGTAGTATGAATATGGATGATCTTACAGCGTTTCTTGTCAATTTGTGCACTTTCAAACGTATGAAGTAATTAGGTAAAATTTTATGATTATTTAGAGTTTGCTCCCAACTTTACATTGTCCTTACCTTGTACACTCTCCTTTCACGTACGGTATAAATAAAAACTTGTTATTATGAATGCTCGAAACATCACAACTATAGCTGCAATGAGCGTGTAATATACTGTCAATGAGGTAATGACGAGGTTAAGCGTAAGGACATCATCAAGTTTAACAATGAAGTGATTTCGAGAGTTCTTTGTCATCTCCCTGCTTCTATTTTTTCTCTTTTGTTGCTTTACACGATGTACGCTGTTCACAATACCCTGCGCCATCACTACGCCGTGGGCAATAACCGTGTAATGTGTTGTCGATCAGGTGGTGATGGCGGTGAGGGCGGGGAGCGGGAGTGAAGGAAGTAGGTTAATGCGGGGGAGGGTCGGCGGTTAGGGATAAGCAATAATGATCAATGGCATTATATTTCCCGCCGTGATGACCGCGCACCTGTCCCGACCCGCCGCCACGCGCGTAATGTCACCTTACCTGCAGAGACGGAGCGATATTTTAGTGCCGCCCGGAGGTAAGTTTCTCGCGGCCTTAATGTTTACGTATCGTCATTTAGGATTATTTTCCGATGGCGTGATTTGTGTGACCATTACCACGCCCATTACCTTCTCTAGTACCATTGTCATTACCTCCACCACCACCACCACCATCACCACTCTTCCTTCACCTCCTCCGCCGTTATCATCACTCCCTCGCCCATCACCACCCCTTCCACCATCACCTCCACCATCACCACTCTTCCTTCACCACCTCCGCCGCTATCATCACTCCCTCGCCCATCACCACCCCTTCCACCATCACCACCACCATCACCACTATTCCTTCACCACCTCCGCCGCTATCATCACTCCCTCGCCCATCACCACCCCTTCCACCATCACCACCACCACCACCACCATCACCACTCTTCCTTCACCACCTCCGCCGCTATCATCACTCCCTCGCCCATCACCACCCCTTCCACCATCACCACCACCACCACCACCACACTAAAACCATGATCATCAAAACTATAATAAAGTCACTGCTGTATCTCAACCACAACCCACTTACCACCACCACCGCCACCACACACACACACACACACACACAGTCAATACCTCTAAATAAGAATCACCAGAAGGGCCGCCGCCTAAATGAATGTTCGCCTTCAAACAGCAGCAGCACCGCCCACGAACGGTCTTGAGGAGCTTAGAACTCACCCAGCACTCGCCTCGGAGCACAGGTAGAATAATAATTGTGAACACTGGAAAGATTACCTGCTCGTGCTAGGATGAGACTTATTCGTTCACCTGATGGGCACTGATGGTGTGTGTGTGTGTGTGTGTGTGTGTGTGTGTGTGTGTGTGTGTGTGTGAGTGTGAGTGTGTGTGTGTGTGTGTCTGTGTGTGTGTATGTGTGTGTGCGTGTGCGTGTGCTCTCCTTGGCTCTGGACCTTTCATGCGTTTGTGCCATAACCTTTGACCTATAAGTTGTTTGAGTATTTATGAGTGTAACAAGAAAATTCGTAGGACATTAGATATTTTTTTATGCTAAAGCGAGTTGATTTGTAATTCGCGTATGATAGAAGATCGTTTTCTGGTTTGAAGTCACGTGAATCGATAGCAAAGTGAATCGTCGCATATATTTACTCCGTCGATGTGTCATTATCATCCACTGGGAACACACGCCGCGAGGAACGATGATGCCTCCTGCCCACCTGCTGCAATCATTCCCAAGGGTCCCTCCGAGCGAGCCTCCACGCAGTCCCCTTCCCATCTCGAGCAACTCTCGCAATGATCGATCGACTTGCTCCGGCACAAGCTTGTAGGTGTTCCCCGGGGGCTCCCATTCAGGGCTGGTCTCCACATACACCACTTCGAAAAGCGTCACTCACCCATATCGATGCAGCTGACGGGCTAGATTCATTCCCATTGTGTTGTGTTGTCCCTGTTTTCTTGTAGTTAGTGATGCAAAGCGCGGATTATGCAAAATATTAAAGAAAAAAACAATGCCCGCAACACAATGGTCACCAGTAATCACTCGTTTCAGTACGCTCGGCTCACAACCAAGAGAGCCGAGTTCGATTCCCGGGCGGAGTGGAAAAATTTGGGCGGCTTTTCCGATACCCTACGCCCTAGCAGTGAAAGGGTACCAGGTATTAATCGGGGGTTGTGTCCCGTCTCCTGGGCTCTGTACCCTTCTCCTATAATTCCTCCCCCTTCCGTCTCTCTCCGGTATATGACCACAGATGTTGCGCCGATTAAACGAAACTTTCCAACTTGTTTCAGTCCAGTCTGTTAAAAAAGTAACGGAGACAACACGCAAAACAAAATCACAGTACTGCCTCCCTTCCCTTCCAGCATAAACTGAAATAGAATTGTTCGGTGTATAATTTACTTTGCCCAATAAACCCAATGAGGCGGAATATTAACCCCGGTAAGGAATTCATAAACCTGAGAGTAAAAAACTAAGCACCCGCACAACACCCACGTAGCACAGCAGTGACAACCATCACCATCACCACCACCACCACCACCTTCACCTGCATCCCCCCCCCCCCCCCCCCATTACCCAAGTTGCAGCTTCTTCAGAATATCCCCGAAGCTTAAGACGCGCAAGATAACAACCCACGAAACAGTCCCTGAACTTCTACCATCCACACCACAGTACAGCCGCAGCGACACTACTTACTTACTTAAGGAGTACCTACATTATTGAGTTACGTTGAATGCTCGGCAGGCGGCGGGATCGTCTTCTTGTTCGGTGTTGAAGTTTGGTGTTCTGTGGGTGAGCAGGTCTGGGTGTGGGTGTGTTTCTTTGTTAGTTTACGCTCGGCAATACGTACGGTAACTTCGCGGCCACAGTTTAATCGTTCTTTTCGTTGCACTTTTCCCCCGCGTTGAGTCGTGCGGCCGCAGCTTCCGCCTCGTCCAGCTAACGAACCGAGGCTGTTTACTTTTATAGCCTCGATTACCGCGTCTCGTTGTGTCCAGTCTTCCGCCGATTAAGATTAACGCCGGGTAAACTGTGTGCGTGTGCGTGTGTGTGTGTGTGTGTGTGTGTGTGTGTGTGTGTGTGTGTGTGTGTGTGTGTTGCAGGGAAATAGTATAAAGCAACGTCCAGCCTTAAGTCCTTTGTAATCTCTTTGCTAAATCCTTCCTCCCCTCCCTTGACCCGAAGTCTCGTTACGTGAGCGGTGCTGATCACGCTCTCAGTCAAGATGCTTCCGTTGGTTGACTGTCGCGTATGTAATGTAAAAGTTATCAAGCTTCCCCGTAACCACCTGGGGAAGCTCACAACCGAGAGAGCCCAGGTTCGATTCCCGGGCGGAGTGGAAAAATTTGGGCCGCTTTTCCGATACCCTACGCCCCTGTCCACCCAGCAGTGAATGGGTACCAGGTATTAATCGGGGGTTGTGTCCCGTCTCCTGGGATCTGTTACCTTCTCCTATAACTCCTTCCCCTTCTGTCTCTCTCCGGCATATGACCACAGATGTTGCGCCGACTAAACGAAACTTCCGATATTAGTTACCGCTAACATACCGCTCCCCGTCTGTCTCCGCTCGCTGTAATATTTGATAAGTTGATGATGTCGGCTGAATTATATACTCCTCATTGTTGAAACCTTTGCCGCGGTGGAGATATTTTCCTGTATCTCCCTCTCCATGGTTATAAATTGAAAAGTCCTCTATATATCTCCGTGTAGCGGCAATATTGAAAGTGAGGAACGCTATTTTTACGGTACTTTTTTTTCTGTATTTGTAGTTCCAGGTTAATGTTTCCTTTGACCGAATTATTGATAAGATCGTTACCTGGAATCTACTAAATATAGATAGTTAGGTAGATAGTTCAATAGGAAGGTAGAAAGCCAGTAACATATAGATAGATAAGTGAAAGTATGGTGGATAGATAGATAGATAGATTAATTGATATGTGGATAGATTATTACATACATATAGATGAAGATACACAGATAAATACTTAGGCTTATTTAGATAGACGGATTGATAGACAGATAGACAGATAGATATATGTATAGATAGATGGATAGATATTGATGGATGAGTACATAGCTTGATATAGATATAGATAGATGGATAGATACAAAGATAGATATACGGAGATAACCATATAGACAGAAGGGTTAATCTCAGGTGACAGAGGATCCTTGTCAAGACAGGTGTAGCGGCGGGAGGGAGCAGCAGGTGTACCAAAGAGCGGGGCAGTCCTACGTGTGACGTCTCCCAGCGCGAACCTAATGCTCTGAGGCGGCCAATGGGACTATATAGCCACACCGAACCGAGCATTTTCAAGCGGCCGTATTTACCGTGTCCCGAATGCGTTATTAAGATGATGAACGACGAGACGAGAAGAGGAGGGAGGTAAAACAGCGAATCTCCGAGGCACTTAATAACGTATCATCTCGACGGCATAACAAGGGAAGCTCCAGGAAGGAATTTGGTTTGCTAATGTCATTTCCTGTATTTGGGGGAGACCCGGGCGAGGGGCGGAGGGAGGAATGGGGTGAAGGGACGGAGCCTGGAGTGCTGAGCCAATCTGGACCTACTTACGGGTCTCGTCCAGGAGGAAATATGGTTGTGTCGTAAAATTTAATCCTGCCGGGGTACCGTGGGAGCCTCTGGTGTCTTGTCCAGCGAATCCCCTCCGTGATGGCGCCGGATCCGGTTGTGGACACGCGATCAACGGAGAGAAATGGACCGAACCAATTTGTGGTCTGTGGTGGTTTTAGTTCTTTTGGTTTTGTTCAAGAAAGTTTAGGTGTTATTTTTTTGGTGTTGACGAGGAAGGAACCGCTGAGTACCTGTGCGTTGTGGCGTTTTTTATTTGTACGTAGTTTACTTCTGTGTACTTTTCATTGTAAGGAAAAAAGCTAAATTAAAGATCTTTATTAGTTCCACCAAGGAGAATATATTTGTGTGTGTGTGTGTGTGTGTGTGTGTGTGTGTGTGTGTGTGTGTGTGTGTGTGTGTGTGTGTGTGTGTCAGTCTCTTTATCTGCCTGTGTCTGTCTGTCTGTCTGTGTCTATCTTTCTGTCTGTCTTTCTGTGTGTGACTGTATTTGTGTGTGTGTGTGTGTGTGTGTGTGTGTGTGTGTGTGTGTGTGTGTGTGTGTGTGAAGAGTGACGCACAGGAGTCAGTGAGGAGCAAAGAACCAGAGAGCAACAAATAGAGATGAGGAATTGGAGGATCACAAAAAGCAGAGTAATCGAGAAAGTACGAACAGGGTGATAGAGATGATGGGAGGGTCCTGACGAGGGACGACCGATCCGGCGCCGATTACATCACATCACGAGATCCCGAAGGACGATTTTCTTCATCCTCCCAAAAAAGAAAGATCGTTGACGACTAAAAATAAGAGATTCTGGCGGCTTTATATACGTATGTTATCCAAGCGAAAAGTACACTGAGAGAGAGAGAGAGAGAGAGAGAGAGAGAGAGAGAGAGAGAGAGAGAGAGAGAGAGAGAGAGAGAGAGAGAGAGAGAGAGAGAGAGAGAGAAGCATTATATATCTCTTCAATAACGACGGAAGCAAAAAAAGAGGAAAATAAAAACAGAATAAGCGAAAAAAATAAGATCCATTATTATGTTTGAAAGAGCATCAGAAAGTAAACTATGAGATCAAACCAAAGCGAAAACCATACTCAAAAAGTCCTTGTATAGACGAAAATGATGAGAAAAAATAAAGAAAATGACAACTTAGCCTTGACATGTTCGTGTGGGATCTTTGCAAACCTCCGGCGCAGTCAAAGGAGGTATACATTATGGATTTCCTATATCCCGGCCCGTCCCTTTGTCAGACTGCTGAGCCCGCCCGTTGCGACCGTTCTCTGTCATTCCCTGCTGCCCCTAGGCTCTATGGGGCGGGGGGCGGGGGGACAGAGGTGGGGAAGAAGGAGACAAAGGGAAGGGTAACGCGATGCACACTCAGCACGTCGGTCTCATATTGGAGGGGACGAAGCAGTAAGGGGAGTTGAGGTTCCTAATAAAGGCTTGTGGAGGGACGGAGATGAGTGACGCTTTCCATGGTGTTGAGTCTACGTGAAGATGCTGTGGACGTCGATAGCAGATGATGACCCAAGAAAGACGGACATTGGAAAGCGTTACGAGTGCTATAGGAGAAAGAAGAGGAACTTAGGGTTGTGATAACGTATTTGTGGAGGAGAATGTTGGAAGATAATGAGTCTACGCGAAGATGCTGTGGACGTCGATAGCAAAGAACGAGCAGAGAAAGACACATTAAAAAGCGTTGCGGATATCGGAAGAGAAAGAAGGGGAGCTTAAGGTTGTGATACATATATGTGGACTTGTATGTAGGACTATGTAGGAAGGAGTTGGTATACTCTTAAGCTTATATGGACGTCGATAGCTTATGATGACTCGAGAAAGACGGACATTGAAAAGCGTTGCGAATATCAGAAGAGAAAAAGAATGGGAGCTTAAAGTTTGTGATACATAATGAGGACTTGTATGTAGGAGTATGTAGGAAGGTGTTGGTATACTCCTAAGTTTATATGGACGTCGATAGCTTATGATGACTCGAGAAAGACGGACATTGAAAAGCGTTGCGAATATCGGAAGAGAAAGAAGGGGAGCTTAAGGTTGTGATACATATATGTGGACTTATATGTAGGAGTATGTAGGAAGGTGTTGGTATACTCCTAAGTTTATATGGACGTCGATAGCAAAGGATGACTCTAGAAAGACAGACATTGTGAAGCGTTGCGAATATCAAAAAGGAAAGGAGTGGTGTGGAGATCAGGCTTATGACACATGTGGAGTTCTACGGAGGACTATATAGTAAGGTCTCCACGAGGGGATCTGAGTCGAAAGAAAAAGACTGAAGGAAAACGACAGACAGCGTATGGTGTTGTAAATGGACACAGTAGGGTACAGAAGTGAAATAAATAGGTTTGCAAATATGATGTAGAAGAGAAAAATGTGCGTATCTAACCTATCAAACGAACAGTGAAGCCATTTTTAGTGAGGCTTTACGCATCGAAAAAGCTTGAAATCTCGGTTATAAATAGATTACCGAAAAATGATGATAAAAAAAAACGTACGTATTTAAACTATCAGACAAACGAAGTCCATTTTAGTTAGGCTTTAAGCACTGAAAAAAAGTTCTGACGCATATATAAGATTTTTTAAAAGCTTGAAATCTCGGCTCTTGTGGCAGGAAAGAAGGGATCCGCGGTGCTGTGGGCGTGGAAAATTAAGTAGCAGGGGAGATGAGTGAGGCTGAGCCGGGGTTGGAAGAGAGAGCCTTTCCGTGTTCGGTTAAAAATGAGCGCCAAATCAGCACAGCAACTCCGGGAAAGGTTAGGAGTTCCGGAATTGCTACTTGTTGACGGAAAACTTGATCACGCTCTCAGCAAATTCCTCAAAAGGGCGATGAAGAAGCAGTTTTTTTTTATGAAGCAGAGAAATGACGTCGAGATGAGATGCTGAGGAGGAGGAGGAGGAGGAGGAGGAAAAGGAAGAAAAAAAAAAGGAAAAGGAGAAAATGAGGAGGAGGAAGTGGAGGAATATAAAGAGTAAGAACAAGAGAAATAGGAAGAGGAGAAAGAGGAGGAGGAAGAGAAAGAAGAATTGTAAAAGGAAGTGAAACACGAAGATGAAGACCAAGAATAAGAAGAAGAAAAAGAAGTAGACGAAGAAGAAAAAAAAGAAGAAAAAACGAAAAAAAGGAAAAGAAAAACAAAAACAACCGAGAACAACAACAAATAAACGCCGAAAAATAGCAGAATCAGTACCTGACTCGCCCCCAAAAAATAAAACAAATAAATAAAAGAAAAACAAAACAAAAACAACAACACGGCGACGTTGCTGGTGGGTTCATTAGAGTAATGCATCCCGACAAAGTCCTTCAGATGCTACGAGGATATAATAATAATAATAATAATGCTAATAACAACGGTAAATAATAATGATGATAATAATGGCGTATACCAGGATGAAGAGGGCAGGAGGAGGAAGTATCAGTATTATCCATCCCCAAACACACACACACACACACACACACACACACACACACACACACACACACACACACACACACACACACACACACACACACACACACACACACACACACACACACACACACACACACACACACACACACACACACACACACACACTAAAATAAATAAATAAATAAAAAATGGGTACAAAACACGCCTCCGTTAGCCAGTCACCCGCTCGCTCGTCTCCCAAAGAACGGCGACGCGCATGAAAATATTTTAATTCCCCGAGACCAGTAATACAAGATCCCCGGCGCGCCAGTCTCTCCGGGCTCTGATTGGTACAGCGTCCGGAAGCCCCATTCATTCGAAGGTAATTGTTATGCCGAAAGTTTGTTGCCGCTGATTAGACTCCACTGACCCTCCGTGAGTCACTGCGGCGGTGATGGTGGTGGTGGTGGGGGGGGGGGGTGAGGGAGGGATGTGCTGTACTGGATGGCAACGAAATATATTGTTGCCATGATTTAGTCCTTCTTAGGCGAACATTATAGATGAGAGAGAGAGAGAGAGAGAGAGAGAGAGAGAGAGAGAGAGAGAGAGAGAGAGAGAGAGAGAGAGAGAGAGAGAGAGAGAGAGATTTACATAGATAATCAGACCACACAGACCCCAAATCAGACCACACAGACCCCATGGTCCAGATTAGGTGGTCTGTCCTTAAACCTAATTGATTCTACATTAATTAGATGGCTCCGAAACATTGGATTTCAACTCTAGTTAATATTAAGTTCAAGGAAGTGACGGTCGAGCTTGTTTGAGAGAGAGAGAGAGAGAGAGAGAGAGAGAGAGAGAGATTTACATTGATTTACATAGAAAATCAGACCACACAGACCCCATGGTCCAGATTAGGTGGTCTGTCCTTAAACCTAATTGATTCTACATTAATTAATGGCTCCAAAACATTGCATGAGAGAGAGAGAGAGAGAGAGAGAGAGAGAGAGAGAGAGAGAGAGAGAGAGAGAGAGAGAGAGAGAGAGAGAGAGAGAGAGAGAGAGAGAGAGAGAGAGAGAGAAGTAGCATTTTATACATAACCTTCTCTATCCATTCCGTAGTATCGTCTCTCTCACACTGCCGCGTGCACCGCCTAGCAAAGCAGGGTCCTCGCACCCCGGCTTTCCTTGGGCAACAGGTGGCTGGCGGGGCCGTAACACTCGACCCACTCATGGGGAACGCTGCGTCCTCGCCTTCGTGCTTGCTTGGGAAATGTGTTTGTTTCTCCACTTCCGGTAATGATAAGACGGTTTGCCATGACGAGGAGGTTCCTTGACGCGTGCAGGCATGTTGATATTGCGACCTTGCTTTGATATTCCTATTTCTAAACACATTCCCTGCGCCCGACGCCCCTACAGATTGTGCCCGCGTCCCTCACTATGCTCTGTACCCCATTTGTTGTGACCCTAAGATTTGTTTCCTAATTTCCATTCCCTTCACAACGCACCCTGCAACCTTAGATTAAACTTACAGCACACACACACACACACACACACACACACACACACACACACACACACACACACACACACACACGTCGTCAAGGTGCTTCTTTCCTCGCACAAAGCCCTGTCTCAGCGCCCTCCCGCTCCTCTGGGTCCCACTGTGTCGAAGATAAAGTTTCTCCTCCCTACATTAGTACTGTTGATGCGCCCCTTTATGCCGCGTCGACAGAGAGAGGCAACATACGGGCGCCGGAGCTTGAGTCTTCCTTTCCGGGTAAATGGAGTCTTAATAGGAGAGGGGCGTACTTACATTAACATATTCAAGTTTTTCCCCTTCCGTCGTAATGTGGAATAAAGAGTCGTAAGAAATGACCCTCTTCCTGCTAAGCTAAGGTCCGTTTTTTTCTTTTTTCGTGAGGGTCCGGCAGCAGCTAAGATTCCCTTTTAACAATGAAGGCAGTGAGCGTATGTGAGTGTTTTTGAGGTCATCAGGGAAGGGGTCCTCCAGCCTTTGTCTCCACCCTTTGAGGAAGTCCGGATCGTGGGCGTTGGCTGTCTTTGAAGCTCTTAATTTACGTGTTGCCTCGAGATGTTTTGTGTTCCGGGAAGCAAACGAGAAGAGAGACACAGGAAGGCGGTCAACGTGTTATGAATATCCGTGAACTGAAACATCCTTTAATTTACTGGTTGGCTCGAGACGTTTGTGTTCCGGGAAGCAAACGAGAACAGAAACACGAGTAGGAGGTCGACGCGTTATAAATATAAACTGAAGCCTTGATATTATTCTTGGTTGAGGAAATAACGCTCCGGTACACACACACACACACACACACACACACACACACTCCACGCCCCCGCCGCTCCATTATTCAACACTCCCACTTGTAGAGTCGTCCTCCGCGGCGCCCTCCACGACCCCTTCTCCTCCGCCCCCTTCTCCCTCACTCCTCCAGGACGCGCCGCTGTAATCTCCTGACTGACGATGGTGTAAATGGGGTGTTTCACTCTCCTTAACTATGGGATTATACTTTTCCTGTTTTGTTTTGTTTTATCCAAAGAATTATACTTTTATCTTTATTTTTCATTCTGTTTTGTTTTTCTTTGCTTGACTATATAATTACACGTTCGTTTTTTTTTCGTTATCTTTGTATGAGTGTATTTTTTTTAATGTTAAGCGAGTTATGTATGTACAGCGAGCAGGCTTTTTTTATTATTGTTTCCTTTTTTCTGTGCCTCTGAGCTGTCTCCTTTGTTGTAAAAAAAAAATATTACTCCTCTAAGTATATTTATGTGTGTGTGTGGGAGGAGTTTCTTTGTCCCCGTGTTGGCTCAGATTCTTCTTTTCATTCGTCTTTACTTGGTATTAAACTCATTATTTACTGTCTTATTTCTGCCTTCCTTCATCCTAAGTCCCACCCGTGTCTCGTTCCCCCATCGTCAGTAGTGCCACTCCATCCTTCCCTCTCCTCAAACTCTCCTCCTTTACCTCCCGCCTCTAAACCTCAACATTTATGGACTATAACTAAGGCATGTACGGTCTATATACTTTACCTTGCCACTTCTTCCCGTACCTTCTTTCTTGTCTTTCTTTACTTCCCCACTCTCCCCGCAGCCTTCTGGTCCCCCTCCCTCTTTCTTCTCCGCCTCCTGTTCTTTTCCTTTCTTCATCAGCCTCTCCCTCTCATTCCCTTCTCTTTCATGTTCTGTTCTCTTCTCTCTTTCTCTTCTGCCCCCTCTTCCTCTCTTCCTTCCCTGTCTGCTGCTTTTCTCTTCTTCTTCCTTCCTCCTTCTTCCTCTCCCTTCTCTCTCTCTCCTCCTGTTCTCTCTCCGCCTCACCCCCCACTGCCCATCTCCTTCTTTCTCTGCTCCATCTCTCCTTTTTCCTCTCTCCTTGTCCGCTGTTTTCTTCCCTCAACCCTTTTTCCTCTCCTTGTCCTTTCTTCCTTCCTCTCTCCCATCTTTTCCCCCTCTCATTCTCTTCTCTCTCTCTTCTTCTCTTCTCCTCCCACGCCGACCTCTTTTTTTCCCCTCCTCCTCTGTGCTGTTTTCTTCTCTTCTCTGCTCTCTCTTCTCTTCCCCTCGCCTCACACCCTCTCTCTGCTCACTCCTCCTCTACCTCCTACCCTTCTTTTGTTCTCTTCCCCTTCCCTTTAGTTACCTCCACAGCCCTTGTTCTCTGTTCTCCTCCATTCGTCCTGAGCCACCAGCCTCAGCCTCTTCCAGGAAGTTCCCGGAAGTCTGACTTGCCTCGCTACCAATCTGTTTAGCGTCGTCGCTCACTTGGTCGGAGAGAAATTGCCTCGCGTCTCTCCGGCTCGCGGGCTTCTGGGAAGGTGTCTGGCGGGTTGCTTGGGGCGCCGGGGTGTTCGTTACCTGCACGTTGGGATAAGAACTTGTTGGCTTTGTTCTTGTTGTGTTCTCTGTGGCTGTTGACGAGTGGGTTTGTTAGGGAAGCCTTCACTGGTGTTTCTAGGAATTGTTTGTTGGTTATGGTTGTTGTTCGTGGGTCGGTCCGGTGTTTGTGTGTTGAGTGTTTCGCAGTGGTGGTGGTGGTGGTGGCGATGGCTGTGCAGAGCGGCTGGCAAATCAACAATAGTGGCCTGGAGGAACTTGCATCATTTATTAGCTCCCTGTGTGCTGTGTGAGGCCGTAGACACACGAGTTCAAGTTCGTCATGGGATAATTTTGGGGGTATCTCAGCTACTCGAGTGTGTTCTACGACTTCTATAGCATCTAGTGGGCATTTGTTGTTGTTGTTGTCTTTGTTTTTGCCCTTGAGCTGCCTCCTTTACTGCACTTTACTTTACAGCTCAAGGGCACAAAAAAAGGAAACAATAATAAAAAAAAAGCCCACTACTCGCTGCTCCTAAAAAAAAAAAAGAATCAAAAGAGGTGGCCGAAAGAGAGGTCAATTTCGGGAGGAGGGGTGTCCTGATTCTGCGGGGAATGTTTCGCGGATGAAGGGTGGTGGTGTTTGTGGAGCAGGGCGGCAGTTCGCACCATCAATAATGTTCTGATCCATTCTTCCCCGTCGTTACCTAGACCCAGCTTCCCCCCACCACCCACCTCACCAGCCCCTCACCGGATAACCATATTGGTTTTGGATCCAGGCAAACAAACCCATCCGCTTCCGGAGAGTCGAGGCCAAGACCGTTCAAGTATCGGGCTTATAATATTACCTCGCCGGGACCAAATATTTTAACATGGTATTTGGAATTATGATTGAAGCTTCCGCGCAGGAACTGAGGAGCCCCAGACAGACGCGGCGGAGGTGCGGCTCTGCGCATATCATGTCATTATGTCTTGAGTGTGTGTGTGTGTGTGTGTGTGTGTGTGTGTGTGTGTGTGTGTGTGTGTGTGTGTGTGTGTGTGTGTGTGCTTGTTTTGTGTTTTCATGTGTTTGTATTTGTTTGTGTGTTTTTGTGTGTGTGTGTGTGTGTGTGTGTGTGTGTGTGTGTGTGTGTGTGTGTGTGTGTGTGTGTGTGTGTGTTTGTGTGTGTGTGTGTGCTTGTTTTGTATGTTTTCATGTGTTTGTATTTGTTTGTGTGTGTTTTTTGTGTGTTTGCATGTGTGTGTGTGTGTGTATGTGTGTGTGTGTGCTGTGTGGGTGTGGGCGTAGTGGCAATAGGCAAAGTTTCAAACAAAATTCTCTTTCTTGCATCTTGGAGATTAAAATTCTTGGGCAAAACTTTGTCTGAAGATAACCACAAGCAGCTCCTTTACAAACACTGCTTCTAGGGGGTGCAAAACACACACACACACACACACACACACACACACACACACACACACACACCTGTTGCTCGGCATGGCTATATCCTGCACTTGTATCATGTGTGTTGTGCTGTGAAGTCAGAGGTGCTGAGGAGAGGCTGTTGCTGTTGGCTCTGACGACTCTGCATAACACTCAACTCAGGAGATGAATGACTTTGCGGAACAGTTGCTGAGCGGGCTGTCTCTCACGCTGGATGAGATGAAAGATAATTTGGTTGTCAGATTTATTCCTAGCATCGTGAAAGCCTCCCTCTCCCCCTGGTATTGTCTACTCTACCTGTAAATCACCACGGGTTGTTATCCTCACCCGAACGCGTATCAGACAAGGTTTGCTCAACGACTCCCGTAACTAGGCGTGGTAAAAGACTGACTTCTTACTCTCTTACTAAGCTGAACCGCGTTTTTTTTTTTTTATTGTTTCTCATAGAATATTTTCGCTAACTTAATCAACGCCAAGTGGTTGTTTTCATCGCTGCCATTTTCACGTACCAAAAACTATTCGCGAAATAAAAAGCCAATTTAATTACGGAGCCCGGCAATGGTGTGCGCCCCGAGCATCGCCGCGGGAGAGGCGTGCGTGGAGTAAACACGTCCCCGGTGCCTCTCGCTGCATCGGCTTCCGCCTCTCTCAGGACGGCCCGGGTATCGGCGATGAGCAGCCACTTGTCTCCATCGGCACTTGGGCCGCCGCGCCACCTCTCACCTTTCCTCCAAGTGCACTCGGGCATCGATAACCTGGGTAAAGAGGTAACGATGGGTAGGCGGTTGGCAACTGATGTATCCCGGTGGGCGGAGGAGCTTGGTTAAAGAGGCACTGACGCCCCCACCCGCGCCGCCGCCACCACCCCCACAGCAGCGGCGTGCCTCGCTGCGCCGCTGACCCCGGCCGTACAGCGTGCTGCTCCGTCATCCCGATGTGCCTCATCCCTTCACTTCCCCGCTGCATCAACTTGGCCTTACACGAAGCGTTTTCAGTTTCCATTTGGAGCTTTCCAGATCTTGGGACTTCCGCTTCATCGCCGCTGCGTGAGCTGTATATATTTTACCTCCGCTACGCTGCTCCCCTCAGTCCGCGCCGGGATTTAGGGCCCAGCGAAGGGGATTCTTTGTGGCAGCGATTTTCTACCGGATTCGTGCATGGTGGAGAGGCCTGAGCTACGAATATGGAAGTAAAGGGATTTCTTTCCTCAGACATGTCTGCGAAATCCATTACCTTGATCGGAGGTAGAGTAAAAGATTAAGTTCTGCTGCTGGGGTTCTCGTTCTCTAGGGTGGGAAACCTGTAAAAATGCTGCAAAAGTCAGAGGAGCATTAGTCCCGCGTATCAGTCTTTGGAGATGCAAATTAAAGGTACTTAAGAGACAGGTAAGGTTGTGGAGAGTAGGAGATAACTCGCTTCCCTGTTACCTTAATCATTCCGGGATCATTATAACAAGAAAATAAAAACGCTGTCGGCCCTCTATGGAAGGTATCATAGGCTCCAGGTGTGAAGGTTGACAGGTAAACAGGGCTACTTAGAGATCTTTTTATTGTAGAGGTAATGCCTTGGACCCAGGTGAACAGGGCTACTTAGAGATCTTTTTAATGTAGAGGTAATCCTTTGGACCCAGGTGAACAGGGCTACTCAGAGATCTTTTTAATGTAGAGGTAATGCGTTGGGGTTCTTAATAGCGACCATTGATACGAGTTAGAGGACTCTCCCTATCAGTGTTCCCTTGCTAATTCTTGCCGATTGGTGAATATTTACGGAGCCTTTTTTGGGTGTCCTCCGCCGTCACCTGGCCGGGGCATTTATCGTCTCCTCCGGTCCTAATTATCCCATTCCTTCATTAGATGTTATTGTTCTCTCCACCTCACCTGCTCGTTCACATGCCCAGCGCCACTTTAAGTCTGCGTCTCTCTCTCTCTCTCTCTCTCCCCGGACGAAGTTACGTAGTACAGTGGTTAGCACGCTCGCCTCAAAATCGAGAGATCCCGGGTTCGATCCCCAGTCGGAGCGGAAACAGATGGGCAGTCTCCTTTAATCCGTGCCCTCCTGTCCACCCAGCAGTGAATGGGCGCCGTATGTCAGTCGGGGGTTGTGTCCCGTCTCCTCGGGTCTGTTCCCTTCTCCTATAATACCTTCCCCTTCTGTCTCTCTCCGGCATATGACCACAGATGTTGCGCCGACTAAACGAAGCTTTCCAACTTTCCTCCCCTCCCCCCTCCTCCACCCCCCCCACACACACACACGCACGCACCTTCCAGCCCCCTTTCCGTGCACGCCCTAATACGCAGTGCACGGTTTGTAGATCTAGCGCCACAAAAACGCGAGGGGACGTGCATACATTACCGGCGGACTAATCCCTTTGAAGAAGCCCCGCGAATTCGGACCGAAGCATTTAAGTGTGTTTGTTTCTCGTTTATTCCGTCCACAGCGAGGACAAAATATACACACTTTCGACGCACGCCTTGACATGGCATCGTTTCGTACCCAAGGCAGCCGGAAAATCCATTTATTCACTTATTTTTGTGTCATTATGCTAAACCATTAAATTTTACGTTGGAAAAGTATTACCTCTGTCGGCAGTCTTTAGAGAACTCGAAGCAGTAAGAAATTTCGAGCAGTAAACTTACAGCATGAACTTCCACGCTGGGAAAGTACTTCGGCAGACTGGAGGCGGCCCGGCGCGGCAAGAATGTGGAGCTTCATTATTTAGCTTCGGGTCGTGGAAAAAAAATTGTATCGGCGTTCGTAGCGTGGGCGGCGGCGGTGTTTGTCTTGCTAAGTGGAGGGCGGTGTTGGGGCGGCGCTGATCTCCTGACAATTAGCGTGTGGAGGCGTGGTGCGAAGGTTCCCGTGCAGGGCCGCTGGAGGGAAGGCAGGAAGGGGCCGGAGAAGAGATGTGGAGTTTTCTTTACTCTCCATAGTATTTTGATAATTTTTTACAGCAAAGGAAACAGCTCAAGGGCACAAAAAAAGGAAACAATAATAAAAAAAAAGCCCGCTACTCGCTGCTCCTACAAAAAAAATCAAAAGAGGTGGCCGAAAGAGAGGTCAATTTCGGGAGGAGAGGTGTCTTGATACCCTCATCTTGAAAGAGTTCAGGTCGTAGGCAGGAGGAAATACAGATGAATCGTCCAATATTGGCATTTTCGAGATTACGTCACATTTTGTATATACTCTATTATGTAAACTCTCAAAATGTGTATATGTGTGAAAGGATTTAAATTCTTGTGTATCGTTGTGTATGTTTTTACACTTCGGTGGCTGGCCGCGACAGAAAGCCTCGGACACTCACTATTCTCGTGAAATAACATTTGTTCGTTTGGGCAACGTTACACTTTCAAGCTGGAGTGATGGGAGTAATAATTTTCCTCCGCTACACTAGATGAACACCTAATCTGCATAACAACCAGGGCCTCTTTCCCTCCTCGCCTTACACGGTGCTTATTAGATAGGAGGAAGTGTGCACATTCAGTCCAATGAGATCAAATGTGGTGGTATACTCACAACAGGAAGGGGCTGGTCATATGGGAGTGAGGCCCGTCCCCGCAGAGCCAGCCTTCCCCTCGCCTTGCCACCACGGACAATTACTGGGGCGGAAGTCTTATTGCAGGGGGTCACGTTCCAGGATGCAGGCCACAACACCCGACGTAGGTGACAGAGGCGAATTGCTGGTTGAGAGGACCGCCCATCCGTCTCATCCGGGGCTTGGGAATGAGATCTCTTGGTTGTGAGCCGAGCGTTCTAACAAATGCACCAATCCAACACCAAAAGACGGATTCCTGTGATGCTGCCCCGTCTATGTAGGGTATCTGAGTGATCACCGGCCTGTCTAAAGCTCGGAATCCCTAGACTCCGGTGGGTGGGGCAGAAGCTTCACTAGCTCCCGAACGTTAGACTTGTGGTACCTTTGTGAGAAAGTCAATATCCGTGAACCGATTAGCATTAGAACACTCACTCACCGCCTACACCTTAGTGGGCAGGATGTGTCTCTGCCAGGATCAGTTCATGCAAGGTTATATTTTAGACGGAAAGAAGGATAAGGTCAGGCAATCTTGCTGCCGTCCCACTTTTCATTATTCGTAAAATAGAATCCGTCTATTACGCCGAAAGAGTCGAGTCGGTTTTTAGGCAGTGCTTGTAATGGAACGAAAGTTTGGTATAATGTTTACAAAGAGCCACTCAACGAATTTTCTGGTCTTTCGGTTTCAAATTACTTCATGTCCATCTTGCTGAATGTGAAATTAAACAAGGATCATTGCCATCATATATTTTGCGTGTTTGAGTGAGTGTATACGTGTGTGTGTGTGTGTGTGTGTGTGTGTGTGTGTGTGTGTGTGTGTGTGTACGCTCGCCTTTCGTTCGCGGGTCAGCGGCTGAGTACATTCATCAATCACGCCTCCGCTGGTTCCTTTAGGCCGCGCAGCAGGAGGCGACGCCCCTGAACACAGATGCTCAGGAGAGGCCCCGCCACCTACACGCTGCCGAGGCGGTCTGCTCTGCCCTGGGGTCGCCTGCTTCTGAAGGACCCTGGGACATTGTGTATCTTGCCACTATCCTCCAGGAGCCGCAGGGGAGGTGCGAGGAAAGGAAAAGAAGCAGCTGGGGTCGACACTCCTGAGGATCTCTGGACGCACTCAAGTGGCGTTGCCCCCGGCGAGGCGTGGCGGCTGACTGCTATGCTTTCCCACCCAAGCAACACAAATTCAGCCTCCCAGTGCATCCGCGGGCCAGACGCTCTCGAGTCAGTCCCACGCCGAGGGTGTTAATTTTCTAAAGCCATGCGTGTCTTTCAAGTCGGACAAGAAGTGGTGGAGTAAGACTCGCGAATCCCGGCCGCCGCCTCATATTTTATATTTTAAGCAGAATAGACGAGATATATTTTTGGAGAAACACGGTTCCGATTTTTTGGGATGGAAAAATACATTTTACTCAGGAAGATCTGGGTCAGAGGCACACGTGGGGGGGGCGGAAGGGGGGGGGGGAGGAAGAGGAAGGGGAAGGAGGCGTTCTGAGAATTGCCTGGGTTATTCGTGCAGTTGTGGAAGGCGGAAGGAGAGGAAGGAGAGGAGTTGGGGACGGCATGGTAGGCAGGGAGGCGGCGGAGGTAGCGGAGACATGGCGGTGAATATATGGTAGAGATGGCGGTGCTGGTTGAGACGGTATGGTAATAATGGTCTTGTTAGTGGAGACGGTATGGTAGAGATGGTGATGGTAGGGGAGAATATACGGTAGCGATAGTGATGATAGCGGAGAAAGCTACGATAGTTAGAAAGGCGGTAATGGAAACGATACGGTATGGTAGTGAAGGTGGTCGAAGTATGGTTGTAGTGCTTGTAATAGTAGCTTTGATAGGGGCAGACTAGTTATAGTACTGAAGGACGTATCGGCGGAAAAGAAGCAAGGGTTTATGTACTTGAAAAAATACACTCTATAATCATAAGGAGATTCATGTTTTACCCACAGCACCTTCCTCCACATAAGAAAAAATAGGGCAGCATTAATATAAAAAAAGCTGGGTCTATTATCTTAAACATATCGGCGCCCAAGCTTTCATAGGAGTCATGGGCATTTCAGTTGATAGTTTTATGATCGTGGTGGTAGATTGACAAGGCTTTCATAGGAGTCATGGGCATTTCAGTTGATAGTTTTATGATCGTGGTGGTAGATTGACAAGGCTTTCATAGGAGTCATGGGCATTTCAGTTGATAGTTTTATGACCGTGGAGGTAGATTGACAAGGCTTTCATAGGAGTTATGGGCATTTCAATTGATAGTTTTATGACCGTGGAGGTAGATTGACGAGGCTTTCATAGGAGTTATGGGCATTTTAATTGGTTGTTTTATGACCGTGGTGGAAGATTGACAATACTTTCGCACCATGAACCTGAAAAAGCGCTCATGACAACTCGATTCTGCTCCTTGTCGGCCTTTGGGAAATACTTGATGTGAGAAGCGGAAACGTTTGAGAATGTGTTCCGGATATTTTCCCAACTCTGTCTCAACGGATCTCTTCCAAGTTTGTCATGGAGGTTAAGACGTTTCCTTAAATCATTCTTGATCGAAAAAATGAAAAGTTTGCGGGCTGCCTCCGACCAAACCACGGTAAACTCCAAAACTTAAAATATTCGAGACATTTGTATGTGTAGGGTGGAGTATATATAAACCAAGAGAACCCTAACATGAGCTTAGAATACCGATCCAACACCTCTCCTCCCGAAATTGACCTCTCTTTCGGCCACCTCTTTTGATTTTTTTTTTTGTAGGAGCAGCGAGTAGCGGGCTTTTTTTTATTATTGTTTCCTTTTTTTGTACCCTTGAGCTGTCTGCTTTGTTGTAAAAAAAAGAAAGAAAAAATGGCTTGTGTTTAGAGTATTTGAGCCGCCCCGCCACATTGGTTACTCGAATGCTGAACGGGGTCAAAACGAGATCGAACACGTCATCCTTTAATTCAGTTTCCTTCCACTCCCGTCTATTTTGTGTCCATTATACCATGACGCCCACGCACACTCACTCATACTCACGCACACAAAACTTAAATTCACTTCCCCTCCCCCTCCGTCAGTAGTATGTCCATTCCACCACCGCCCACGCACACTCACGCACCCACACAAACGCATTCACACGCACACTCACAAAGCTAACACATTCACGCAATTACCCTCCCATTCATCCGGCCATAACGCGACCCGACCCGCTGGTGGTATCAACGCAGTAGTCCTCCATAAAATGACTTCCTTTTTTTGCAGTAATAGCGGCATGATGAAGCGCTCGGGTACTTAGGCTGGAGTGAATAGCGCCTTAAGCCTCCACGGAATGCATGATCTGAATACTATTGACCCTAAATACCTGCAGTTATGGGTACACACACACACACACACACACACACACACACACACACACACACACACACACAGATACAAAGGCTAAGTTTTCATGATTCAAGGGAAAGGTGGGCGGAAAGTCAAAGATTAAAATGAGGTAAAGTTACTGAGTGTAGCAAAAAGAAGGGGGAGAAAGTATGGAGATAATATTTAGGGCAGAAAGTATGGGGATAAAATTTAGGGCAGAAAGTATGGGGATAAAAATTTAGGCAGAAAGTATGGAGGTAAAATTTAGGGCAGAAAATATGGAGGTAAAACTTAGGGCAGAGAGTATGGGGATAAAAATTTAGGGCAGAGAGTATGGGGATAAAAATTTAGGGCAGAGAGTATGGGGATAAAAATTTAGGGCAGAGAGTATGGGGATAAAAATTTAGGGCCGAAAGTATAGGGATAAAATTAAGGAGAGTAGCTTATCCAACGTTGAGCCATGAAAGCAAGAGGAACAGTTGGTAATACAGTGAAGGAAGGGAGATACAAAACACTGAACCAAGGAAAAATTATATTGAAAAACGCTAAATTCTTCACTTCGCTCGCATTGTACGGTACCGGTTTTCCAATGAAGTATATTGTGGAAAGAACGTTTACTGCGTTACTCTTCCTTTTCCTTCTTCATTTCCTTCCTTTCCTTCCTTCTCTTTCCTTTACATTCCTTTCCTTTCCTTTCCTCACCCTTCCTTTCGTTTCCTTTCCGTTCCTTTCCTTTCCTTCCTTTAATGGTTGATCAGTGGGAAAACAAAACACAAAAACAATAAAAAAACAACCCAAAAAAACTATAAAAATAATTCGCAAGTAACAGAAGAAGACTCACAGAGAATACAAGACTATTTCCTTTACGTATAAGTGACTCGAACCACATGAAACCACCTTGGTCATTCTTACATATTTTATTATTCTATGCGACATGATTCCGTGCACAGTAGCTGGAGGGGAGGGAGACGCGGCCTGTGCGGTGTGGCGGGAACGATGCATCAATAGCCCAGCTCAGTGATTGGCTAACGTGGCCGGCTGGAGACGAAAAGGAGGGGTGGTGGAGTCTTTGTGTGAAGAAATAGGCTTTGTTAGATGAGGCTGCGGGGGGACGCTAACTCGGGGACATTATAAAGAAACAAAATATAAACGCGAGGACGGACGGCAGCGGGAGGAATATCTTGTAGCCCTATCAGTTGTGGTAGGCTGAGACGGGTCGAGGGAACAGTCGATGATTACGGTAACTCTTGGTAACATTATAGAGACAATATAGGATTACAAAAAGACAGACGACAGCGGGAGGAATATCTTGTAGCCCTATCCGTTGTGGTGGGCTGAGACGGGTCGAGGGAACAGTCGATGATTACAGTAACTCTTGGTAACATTATAGACAACATGGGATTTCAAAGACAGAGGCAACGGTAGAACTTTTTACGAGGAACTGAAAGATGGAAAAGAAAGAGTCCGTGACGCAGATAATCAAAACGATGATACTTTTTGTACAGGAGGCGGTGGCTGAGTGGCTAGCGTGCGGGCGTATCATCCTGGAGGGCCCCTGTTCGAGTCCCTTCCCCCGCTACAAGTTGACAATTTTCAGTCATCTCCGAGTGGACTAAGACTACCCACAGGCAACGTTACCAGATTATCGTACTTAGCCTCCTGTGTTTGCTGATTTCCGACCCCAAAACTGCCTCCTCGACCCCAATAACTGCCTTCATATATAGTTATCGTTAAAATGGTTAATTATTGGTGTTTTTTCGTAATAACTATGGCTCAGAAACCTTTAGCTACGAGGCTCTGAGTACGATAATATGGCGACGGTGCCCACAGGCTGTTCTGAAGTCCCCTGTCAACACTGACTCTAGATTAACCCAAAAGATGATCATAAATAAACTCTGGAAGACCACATGAATCAAGCAAAATGGCGTCACTATAAAATATTGCCTGCACCGTGACGAATCAAGGCCGACCAACAAGCTAACTGTAAATGGCGGATGCTTCGGTCAATATCACAATACTTTGCGTTCTGGAGTAGGTACGAAAGCGGGAATCTAATCGCTGTGCATATATATATTTTTTTTTTACAACAAAGGAAACAGCTCAAGGGTACAAAAAAAAGGAAACAATAATAATAAAAAAAACGCTACTCGCTGCTCCAAAATAAAGAATCAAGAGTTTGGTTGTCCTAAATTCGTTTGATGAAATAAGATAAGCGTTCAAGTTCTGCCATAGTCCTGTGTGATGTGTAACTCTGTGTACTGTGATCTCAAGGGCACGGAGAGGCGGAAGCGAGTTTCTGTGGCCGGCGGGACCTTGTGGTGGTGGTGGAGGGAAAGCCATGGGCGGAGAGAAAAAAAAAAGGGAGAGAAAACCCGCGAGAAAACGATGTCATTTATATATTTATTTTATGTTTGTGGCAGCTTTATATATATGTGTGTGTGTGTGTGTGTGTGTGTGTGTGTGTGTGTGTGTGTGTGTGTGTGTTTATTTATCTATCTTCCCCCACCGCTTCATGTGTGTATGTTTATATATATTTTTTTCTTCCCCCCCCCCCCCACTCTCTCTCTCTCTCTCTCTCTCTCTCTCTCTCTCTCTCTCTCTCTCTCTCTCTCTCTCTCTCTGCATCAAAACTCTTAAAGATGTACTTCCCAGACTTATTTATTCGCAGCTTTCGACGCTCTCTCCGCCCACGAAGCCCGGTCGAGCGAGGGGAGGCAAGGAGAGAGAGAGGGAGGAAGAGCTCAGGAGGGAACCGAGAGAAGGTGGGGGGAGGTACCAAAGAGGGGAGTGAGGGAAGGCGAGGGAGAGCCGCTCAGGGAGGAGATGGAGGGTAAGAAGGAGGGTGAAGGAGGGAAGGGAGGGAGGGCAGCAGGAGATAATGTGGCTTAGGAGGGTATAAGTGAGGCGGCGGAAACCGAAAATACATGAGGCAAGAAATAGCGGTGAAATATTATCCGAAAAATTAAAGAGAAAAAAATGTAGAACGAACGAAACTTGATTGAAACGAAGAACCACAAAATAAAAACAGACGAATGCGAAGACGACTAATAAGACAGAGAGAAAAGTAATATAATACGAGAGAGAGAGAGAGAGAGAGAGAGAGAGAGAGAGAGAGAGAGAGAGAGAGAGAGAGAGAGAGAGAGAGAGAGAGAGAGAGAGCAAAGGAAAGGGCAAGAAAACATCATTCCCGAAGATAAACATTGCCCGGGGAAAATTTGCATATCATGGCGGAGTGTGAGTGTACTTGAAATAATACCGAGAAAATGAACGTAGATAAGAGGGAATGAAGGAGGAAAAGAAAGGAGGAGGAGGAGGAGGAGGAGGAGGAGGAGGAGGAGGCAAAAAGCAGACCATGTGGGTAATATCAGAGTGCATAATCTAAAGAGGGGGAGGCGAAGTTAAGGTGCTGCCGAGTCTGTTTTTTCCGCTAACAATTTATTTTCACCTTCATTCATACTAACAATGTCTCCCCTTAGTTTTCCTCTTCTTACTTCGCTTAGTTAACTTCCATTCAGTCACTAACTACTTCTACTACTACTACTACTACAATCCGTGTCTTTGTTAATAGTCCCGTCTCCTCTGTTTCTTATCCTTAACAATGATATACTACCGTTCCTTCCTCTTTAATTCTTCTTCTTATTTTCTCTACTTTGCTTACAGTTAATTTCCTACCTGCCATGAATCACTAACTACTTCTAATATCGTTTGTATTATACCTGTCCTAATATTTACCTCCCTTCTGTATCTTTGCTAACAATAATATACTCGTTCCTGCCTCTTTAATCATTCTCCTTGTTTTTCCTTTCCCTCCTTTGCTCACAGTTAACTTCCTTTCAAACGTCAATCACTAACTACTATTTCCGTCCGTTCCTTCGCTAACGTTCACTTTCCCTTTGTTTTTGTTTTTTTATCAGCCAACAATAATATACTTCCGTCAGTGCCTCTATAATTATTATCCTTGTTTTTCCTTTCCTATACTTTGTTTACAGTTAACTACCTCTCTACCACCGTCAATCACCAACTATTACTTCCTTGTGGACCTTCGCTAACATGCATTTCTCTTCTGCATCTCTGCCAACGATGATACACCAACAAGGCACTTCAAGCAGGCCGGTCCTCGCCAAGCAGAACAACAGGACCCGCCTAAGAATTCCTGAAGCTCTGGCGTGAAAGAACAAGACGTGACGAGCTGATAATTATAGGTGCGATGAATATTCTGAGCGTGAGGTGACATCATTGGCAATTAGCGTAAGAGGAAGCGCGTTATCAAGTCGCCCAGCTGTTAAAGGGAGTGTTCATTTGTCGATGTCTTGCTTTTTTCTATTGATTTGTCGCGAGAGATAATTAATGTGCCACACCTGCTCGTGTTTATCAGCGGGTCTGTTGCGCCGCGCTCTGGCAGACAGGAAATGGGAGTGGATGTTCCCCTTATAATCTCCTCCTCCTCCTCCTCTTCTGCTTCTTCCTTCTCCTCCTAATCCTATTTCTTCGTCTTCTTGTTCTTTTTCTTCCTTCTCTTCCTCTTCTTCTTCTTCCTTCTCATCCTCCTAATCCTTTTTCTTCTTTTTCTTCGTCTTCTTGTTCTTCTTTTTCTTCCTTCTCTTCCTCTTCCTCTTCTTCCTCCTCCTCTTCTTTCTTGCTCCTGTTCCTTTTTTCGTTCTCCTTTTTGATCTTGTTCTTCTTGTTCATCTTCATTTTCTTCCTCCTCCTCCTCTTCCTCCTTCTCCTCCTCTCCCTCCTTCTCCTCCTCATCCTCCCTCTCTCGATAGGCTCATCATAAAACAGATAGGTTCGTTATAAGCTGATGATGGGCTTTTCTGTTGCCTGTTCATCCGTGCTTCCTCCTCCTCCTCCTCCTCCTCCTCCTCCTCCTAATTCTCATAATTCTAATCTGCCCTCTGAACATTACCATCAATATCATCATCGTTATCGCTTCACTCACCCTCGTCAATAACAACACAAACAAAATATTGATACCAAGTTACATCATTTTCATCGTCAGCACCATTATAAGGATCCTCAGGGTACCTATGTAATTACTCACCTTATTTAGTCTTTTTATATCGCCTACAGGTAACTTCCTCCCTAACGCCATTCACTAACTACTATATATTATTCCTGTCTATACCTTCGCTACCATGTACTTCTCAATTCCGCATCTTTGCCAACAATGAACTGCTCCTTGAGGATATTCTTATACGATTGAATAAGATATAGTCCAGGGTAAGGTTTGACTCAGTTCGTGGTCTGCTGGATTTCAAGAAGTGTATTTGCTACCAACAATGAACTGCTCCTTGGTATTTTTTTACAGTTGAATAAATATAGTCCAGGGTAAGGTTTGACTCAACTCGTGGTCTACTGCATTTCAAGAAGTGTATTTGCTCTCTGTGCCGTCTCTCGTGTTGACATGTAGAAATTTATTGCTGTTTTTATCATCGTCATGTTCATGGTAACTGTTCTTCAGACTAAGGTTGGTATTCTTAAACAGTTCCGCCTCTCACATCAACCACTTCCAAAGACCAAAAATGAGATCAGTCGGGTTCTTTTGAGTGTTTTTTGTAGGTTCATGCCACAGAGGAAGGGTCAAACTACCAATAGGGTAAATAAACTACCCCTGGAAATGCCCGAAACTCCTACGAAAGCCTTGTCAAATATGTGTACTGAGGCGCCGGAGTGTTTAAAAATACGACCCTAAGGTTCAAAATTTTAAACGTCTCAGGCTTGCACTACGACTATTACCCAAGACCCCAGAGAAAATTAACCGGGTACATATGGGTGTTTTCCTCGTTCAAGATGGTGATGTCGTGTAAAACTATCACCAGGGTCACAAAGCAGTCCATGAAAAGCCCAGCAACAACTTTTACGTGAGGCTTTTCATATATATAAACGTCTCAGGCTTGCACTACGAGTATTACCCAAGACCACAGAGAAGATTAACCGGGTACATATGGGTGTTTTCCTCGTTCAAGACGGTGATGTCGTGTAAAACTATCACCAAGATCACAAGGTAGTCCATGAAAAGCCCAGCAACGATTCGGGCTTCAGCTACGACTATTACCCCAGACCACAGAGAAGATTAACCGGGTACATATGGGTGTTTTCCTCGTTCAAGATGGTGATGTCGTGTAAAACTATCACCAGGGTCACAAAACAGTCCATGGAAACCCCAACAACGATTCGGGCTCCAGCTATGACTATTACCCCAGACCACAGAGAAGATTAACCGGGTACATATGGGTGTTTTCCTCGTTCAAGACGGTGATGTCGTGTAAAACTATCACCAAGATCACAAAACAGGCCATGGAAAACCCAGGAAATTCTACTACGAGACGGTTTTCAAGTAGGCGAGCTGAGATGCTGATACAGTTAAAAATACGGGCTTAATTAAATCGACGTTTCACTGTTTTCATCGGCAGTAGTAGTGAGCAAGACTTTTAATTTTACTCTCATATTTTTCTTTTTTTCCTTTCCATTTATCCTTTTTCCTTTTTCTATTACCTTTTTCATTTTTCCTTTCCTTTTTCATTTTCTTTTTTCCTTTTTCTCTCTCTCCATCTTTCCCATGCCTTGCCTTTACGCTTCTTCATCATCCCCTTGACTGCCAGACTCTGATATACTGAGATAAGGAAGGGATTTTTTTTTTTTTTTTGGGGGGGGGGGGGGCGTCGGAGAAATCATCGTTTATTTTCATGACTGCTCCTCTCCCTCCGCTTAATGAGTGCACATCTTTATCTTTTCCCGTCTAACTTTTATCATGGTTTTCTGCTTTCGTTTCAGGCAGGCGTTAAATGTTATGTTCATTCAAGCAACTCCACTTTCATTCCCTTCCTTCCTTCATTCCCTCCTCAAGAGTTACCCCTAAGTCTTACAATCATCATTCTCTGCTTTCTTTTCAGGCAGGAGTTAACTGTTATGTTCATTCAAGCAACTCCACTTTCATTCCCTCCCTTCCTTCATTCCCTCCTCAAGAGTTACTCCTAAGTCTTACAATCATCATTCTCTGCTTTCGTTTCAGGCAGGAGTTAACTTTTATGTTCATTCCAGCAATTCAACTTCCAATCCCTTCCTTCCCTCATCAAGAGTTACCCACTTCTATCTTCTCTCACCTAAATCTCACCATCATCATTCTCTGCTTTCGTGTCAGGCAGGAGTTAACTTTTATGTTCATTCCAGCAACTTTCCCCCTTCATTCCATCCTTCCACCCCTCCCATGCAGAATTTACCCCTAAGTCTAATCATCATTCTCTGCTTCTTTTCAGGCAGGAGTTAACTTCCCATTTCTTTCACTCCCCATTCCTTCCCTCATCAAGAGTTACCCACTTCTATCTTCTGCCCACAAGTCACTCCTTCATTCCACCCTTTCGTGTCAGGCAATAGTTAACTTTATGTTCATTTCCCTAACTCATATTCCTTCTCATCCCCAAGAGCTACCCATTTCCTTCATTTCCCCCTTTATTTCTTCCTTCCACCCCTCCCATGCAGAATTTACCCATCACATTATTTTTTTAACTTCCCATTTCTTTCACTCCCCCATACCCTTCCCTTACAAGATTTACCCATTCCCTGCATGCCCACAAGTCACTCCTTCATTCCACCCTTTTCATACAATAGCTACTCGCCATGTTTATTTCCCTAACTCACACCTTCTCATACCCAAAGTTAACCATTTCCTTCATTTCTTTCATCCCTCGCACTGCCAAACGCCGAAAAAGTCTTCGTTTCACTGCATATCTTTGTTTTTATTTTATTTTTACCCACATCGCTCGTTCCTGCACCTCTCCCCTTCCTCTACCATTCCTTCCCTCCTTCATTCCTTCATCCCTCTCTCTGCCAACCCCTGAAAAAGTCTTCCTTCCGCTGCATTTCTTTTTGTATATATTTTCAACTACTTTCCTCTTTCCCGCACCTCTCCTCTTCCTCTACCATTCCTTCTCTCCTTCATTCCTTCATCCCTCGCACCGCCGACCCCCGAAAAAGTCTTCCTTCCGCTGCATGTCTTTTTGTATATATTTTTAACTACTTTCCTCTTTCCCGCACCTCTCCTCTTCCTCTACCATTCCTTCCCTCCTTCATTCCTTCATCCCTCGCACCGCCGACCCCCGAAAAAGTCTTCCTTCCGCTCCATTTCTTTTTGTATATATTTTCAACTATTCTCCTCTTTCCTGCACCTCTACCATTCCTTCCCTCCTTCATTCCCTCATCCCTCGCACCGCCAACCCCCGAAAAAGTCTTCCTTCCGCTGCATTTAAATTTTTTTCTAGTTTTTTTTTATATGTATTTTTTTTCCGGCTTCCTTCACCATAAACTCTTTCATGAGGCCGGAGCATCAAAACGCCGCGAGAGCCAAATTAATTACCTTCACTTTTTTATACCTTTTATTATCTTCATTTTTATGCAGTATTCCAGCGGTCATTATTTTTCTAAGCTCTAGGCTCCCGCGGTGGGTTTAGCAATAGAATACATTAATGATTAGTTTTTTTTCGGCTAATATTGTCTCAACGTATTACCGATATATATGCTCCTTACCGTACTGTTACTGTGTTCGTTACTTGGTGGGTGTCAGTACCTGTATTTCGAGCTTTTTATTTTATTTATTATTATTATTTTTTTTTACGTCTACACCTATAGCGCCGGTAGGCTTGCTTGAGGGGCCTGTATGGTGTTCGGCCCCAGCCCGTCATGGCGCAGGCAAGTGTTTACAGTAGCGCCATCTTCTCTTTACGTTGACATTTATACTACAGGGTGAATAGTTATCGTACGTGTCAATTTTTGTAGCTTTAAGGTATCGTATTCCTTCACTTCATCGTTTAGATCACCAGTCATTCTCATCCTGTTTTGCTAAAGTATGATTCTGGCAGATTTGATTTATGTATAGACGTGTTTCGTAACCTCACCAGTAATCTTGTATGTGTATGTATGTCCGTCTGCCGGTCTGTCTGTGGCTGTGTCTGTCTTTCTATTTGTATATGTATCTGGTTCCGTGTATCCAAACCAAATCATATACATTGACCTTACCAATAACGGCGTGTGTGCATGTGTGTCCGCCTGCCCGTCTGTCCGTGGCTGTCTGTGTGGCCAGGCGGGCGCTGTGATGATCCGTGACGCAGTAAATTCGGGCGGAAGTGTGGCGGCGTGACTGGGGGGGAACAAGGAAGGTGATGTCGAGTCGCGCGGCCGCCCGTCGACTCGATCAAAGGGGTGCTGCCAATGAAAGTATTAATTCACCCATGTCAGCCGCCACATTCACTTCCCTACACAGCCTAAACCCGAGCCTTTGAAGTCGACAGGCTCTTTTAATAGAAAGCCGGCATAGTCAGCGACATAAAAGATTGACATTAAATAAGAATTGATTGTTTCGAAAGTATACGTTCGCTAAGAATCCATTGAAGTCTTCTATAGTAATTGCATTTTCAGTCACACAAAAAAGACACTTATCTGTAAAAGAAGAAATCAGTGCTTTTTTTTTTTGTTTGTTTTTTTTTTTTTACATTTAATTTTTCGAGTGTAGCAAAGCACCGCCAGACACCCAATTTGCCATCATTACCATTACCACCTGAAGCGCCGTTAATGCAGTGTAATTAGTTAATGAGAGCAATTGTCACAAGACGCGACTGTTTGTTTCTCTTCGTACCCTGATAAGAGGTCTTGCCTGATGACCAGTGAGCTTAAAATGTAAAAAAAGTTATTTCCCAGTAAATATTACCAAGGAAAGAGGCTCCATGCACGCCCGTAACCCGTCCGCTGCGACTCTCACGAATTTGGCCTTCACTGGTAGCCTGGTAACATACACTCCCAGGTCTTTCTCTGCCTCTGTGGTGGATAGTGGAGTGTTTCCCATGTGGTATTGGTGTGCTGGATATCCCTTCACTGGTAGCCTGGTAACATACACTCCCAGGTCTTTCTCTGCCCCTGTGGTGGATAGTGGAGTGTTTCCCATGTGGTATTGGTGTGCTGGATATCCCTTCACTGGTAGCCTGGTAACATACACTCCCAGGTCTTTCTCTGCCTCTGTGGTGGATAGTGGAGTGTTTCCCATGTGGTATTGGTGTGCTGGATATCCCTTCACTGGTAGCCTGATAACATACACTTCCAGGTCTTTCTCTGCCTCTGTGGTGGATAGTGGAGTGTTTCCCATGTGGTATTGGTATGTTAACACGCTAGACGGGAATACAGGAAGACACATCAACTGCTCAACCTTTCGCCCATCACATGTGACGGTCTATAGAACCAACTGAAACATTCGAAAAGTAAAAGTTGACCGATCGTGCACACTGAAAATGGAAGCTCACTCACATTGCCCGGGATTGATGTCAGTAGAAATAAATGGAAACAGTAATATAATAAAGTTTTCTTACGGTAATGCAGTCAAGAATCCATATATTAGGAATCTGTTTGTTATTTACTGTTGTTAGGAATGTTAGGATAAGATATAAATATTCCACCGATTCTCTGTCTCTGTCTCTGTCTGTCTGTCTGTCTGTCTGTGTCTGTCTGTCTGTCTGTCTGTCTGTCTGTCTGTCTGTCTGTCTGTCTGTCTGTCTGTCTGTCTGTCTGTCTCTCTCTCTCTCTCTCTCTCTCTCTCTCTCTCTCTCTCTCTCTCTCTCTCTCTCTCTCTCTCTCTCTCTCTCTCTCTCTCTCTCTCTCTCATTAGACAGCCTCTGTGAATATATTGAGCCGTCACTGTTCTTATTGCGCTATTATTCGATATTGAATTAAAATGTAACTCTTTCCTTTTGATATTGTTTATGTAGACCCTTTGATCTTTTCCTTTGTCAATATGTTTTGGATTCGCGACTAAATCAGTTTATTTCGGGATTCATACATCCAGTGTTTTCGCGCAGAATATCTCATCTGGCGTTATTTTTTTATCACAATGTAATTAATGCCTCGTATCAGCATCAGTTCGATTAGAAGAGGGCCAGCTGTTTCGAGCACTAACAACAAAAGACACAGAACTCAACGCCAGATTTTTATGAAGAGGTTTGGGGTTTGAAACTAAATATGCGAAACTGGCTTAGCCCTTTGTACGAGCTGCTGGTAACATCATCAGTGCAGTGGATTACTCTGATCCGACTTGAGGGAAACATAATTAGTGGTATTCCAAGACACTTTCGCTTCTCGCATTATCTATTTCTAAATGTCAAAGAGGGGGTCAATCGGGTTCTAAATGAGTGTTTCTACAGGTTCACGGTACAGAGGAAGGGTCACACTATCACCAGGGTCATAGAACTACTCCTGGAAATGCTCACAACTCCTACGAAAGCCTTGTCAAATTAGTGTTCTTGGGCGATGTAATGTCTTAAAATACTACCCAATGTGCTTTCGTTTCAGGCAGGAGTTAACTGTTATGTTCATTTCAGCAATTCAACTTCCATTCCCTTCCTTCCCTCATCAAGAGCTACCCACTTCGTTCATTCCCGCAACTTCCCCCTTCATTCCTTCCTTCCACCCTTCCCATGCAGCCCCAAGTCACTCCTTCATTCCACCCTTTTCATACAAGAGTTACTCACCATGTTCATTTCCCTAACTCACAGCTTCTCATACCCAAAGTTAACCGGTAAACTCGGGAGAGGGAGAGGTGTGCACAGCAAGTCTGAATCTGTCCTAACGTTTAATATCCGCCGCAG
Source organism: Eriocheir sinensis (assembly GCF_024679095.1). Classification (NCBI taxonomy): domain Eukaryota; kingdom Metazoa; phylum Arthropoda; class Malacostraca; order Decapoda; family Varunidae; genus Eriocheir; species Eriocheir sinensis. Next base: position 3,944,661 of record NC_066553.1, read on the forward strand.
CTATGGACCAGAAAGCGGTAACTCTGAACTCTGTGGGGAAAGTGTCTGTTTAGAGTATATTCTGCGGTGTCGATCTTTAGGACCCCCAAATTTTCCTGAGACATCTTACTCATAGTCCGATCTGCTGACCCGTGTTTTCTGGCGACATGTTTATAGTGAGCTGAGCCGTCTCTTATGCCAGCGCTGTGTTATGAGACCTGTGCTGAGCCATGTTTTCTGTCCGAGACTTTATTTACATCACAAAAGCTATTCCTGACTTAAATTATTATGTTGTTCCTTTCATTCCTCTGAAGTGAAGAGTTATATATATTTCTTCATATATAGAGGGATAGTTAATTGGATTCTGATGTGTCTGTTTGGGGAAAGTTTGATTGTTTTCCTTCATACAAGATTATATTTAAGTGTTCTGGCCGTCATCTTGTTTACATCACAACACTTCCTGATTCTTTACATTGAGGTGACTTCGTAATCATATCGCTAAATCTGCTTCTTCTTCTTTTTCTTGTTTTGTTTTGTTTCCTGCTTCCATTATGAGACACTGAGTATTATTATTTTCTACCCGCAATCTCGTTTTTTTTGTTTTTTTTCAACATCTGTAAATCAATACCAACTGCTAATTTTAGTATGCTGAGTATTATTGTTTCCTCTTTCATTTCACAAAGTTTACTGATATTTTTTTTTCAGTCATTTTAATTGTATTCCGTGGCGTGACCTGCCGACTTAATATATTCTGGCATCGTTTATGAGTTGCGAGACCTGAAGTATTTTTTTCTGTATTGCAGCAGGAGCAGCGGTCGGCGTGTCTTGGGATGGGTCGAGGAAAGAAAGAAAGAGAGAGAGAGAGAGAGAGAGAGAGAGAGAGAGAGAGGGAGAGGGAGAGGGAGACAGACAGGCAGACAGACAGACAGACAGACAGACGGACGCTCGGGTATTATATTCATCATTAAAACACAGACGCTAGAGGTCCCTTGCATATTGGACAGGCGAAGTGTTGACTCAGGAAGTATGAGACAACTTTTCTTTTCCTTCCATTTTTTTTACGAGCCGGAGCGTCTGGGAAACCCGGACAAGTTAATAAAATGAGAAAAGTCAGAGACGCGCTAAAAATTTGACTAGTTAGGCCGCTCGCAAGGCTGCCGACGAGGCGAGGGAGAGGCAGAAGAATGTGGATTGATCTGCAGACTTGAGGAGGGGGAGAGGAAAGAGAAGAGAGAGATTTTCGCTGAAGGAGACCGAGAGAGTTTTGAAAATTATTACCATAAAAGGAGCGTAATATGGGTTGTTTTATATACGGTAAAAAGAGACAGAATTAGGATTGATCTGCAGAGTCGAGGAGAGGAGAGGAAAGAGAAGAGAGAGATTTTTGTTGGATGAGAACGAGAGAATTTTCAGAATTATTACTGTCAAAGTAAGGTAATATGGGTTGTTTTATATACGGTAAAAAGAGACAGAATGTGGATTGATCTGCAGACTCGAGGAGGAGGAGAGGAAAGACAAGAGAGAGATTTTAGGTGGATGAGAAGGAGAGTTTTGAGAATTGTTACTGTCTAAGGAAGGAAATATGGGTTGTTTTATATACGGTAAAAAAGAGACAGAATGTGGATTGATCTGCAGACTCGAGGAGGAGGAGAGGAAAGACAAGAGAGAGATTTTAGGTGGATGAGAAGGAGAGTTTTGAGAATTGTTACTGTCTAAGGAAGGTAATATAGTTTGTTTTATATGCGGTAAAAAGAGACAGAATGTGGATTGATCTGCAGACTCGAGGAGGAGGAGAGGAAAGACAAGAGAGAGATTTTAGGTGGATGAGAAGGAGAGTTTTGAGAATTGTTACTGTCAAAGGAAGGTAATATGGGTTGTTTTATATGCGGTAAAAAAGAAACAGAATGTGGATTGATCTGCTGACTCGAGGAGGAGGAGAGGAAAGACAAGAGAGAGATTTTAGGTGGATGAGAAGGAGAGTTTTGAGAATTGTTACTGTCAAAGGAAGGAAATATGGGTTGTTTTATATACGGTAAAAAGAGACAGAATGTGGATTGATCTGTAGAGTCGAGATGGAGAGAAAAGACCAGAGATATATTCGGTGAAGGAGAACGAGTGAATTTTCGGAATTGCTACCGTATAAGAACGTGAAATGGTTTGTTATACGGTAAAACGTCACTGAAGAATCTAAACCGACAATAGTCAAAGTGCTGGTAATGTTATGCTTCCACAGCGAAAACAGAAGGATGACGATTTACTGAACTGCACTGAAGAAAAATAGATGTTGCGAAAAGACGAAATATGGTTTGTTATATGGTAAAACGACACAGTAGGATCTTGAGAAACAAAAATGCTCGTAATGTGATGATCCTACGACGAAACCGGAAGAATAAAAACAACACATGATTTTCTGAACTACAACAAAGGCAAATATTTGTTACGATAAGTTCATGTGTGTCTCAAATTTTATCGTACACTGTTATTAGTCATGAATAACCGATTTTTGTTTTATTTCATTGCTTCGTTAGTCTCGTAAGATTGGCTGTAACTCTGAAGGTAAGGAAAGACTAGCTAGGAAAGGAGCGTATGGTTAAGAGAGAAAGCGAGAAAAAACAGGTTAAGCGTTTGATTCTATGCAATGATGAAAGTTTGAATGGAAAAGTGAAACGACAAAAATGAAACCTAGATATAAGGAAAGTGACGTTGATGGGAAGAAAGGCGAGTGAGCAAGGAGGAGAAGAAAGTGGAGCCAGGGCGTGCTGGTGAAAATGCAAAAGGAGAAAAAGAAAAAGGAAAAGAAAAACTCATACATACCGCTAAAAGGAAGAAGGCGAGGTTGATGATGGCTGGACCTCATGTCGACGTTGGCAGGAACGCATGAGAAAGGAATGAATGAAGGTTAACAAGACTGGATGAGGGTGAGAGAGGAAAAGGAGAGAAAGGTGACCCGTGGGTTCTGGTAAAAAAAACAAAAACAATCCCAACTCTGACAAATGCAAGAGAGCCCTGGACGTGGAATTGCACAGTGAGAGGCCGAGGATCGCAGGAGTGAAGACGAATTATCCGCGAGGGCCTGGTGACGTGAGGAAAAAGAATGGCGACACTAAAATGAAAATGTGTACAGAAGGTTTAGCGTGGACGTTAAAGAAGAGGGAATGATTTATGGAGGGGTGGAAGGGTGGCATGAGTTGGCTATGTCCGCTGGGAAGGGTGAGATTAGAAACAGGGTGTGTGTGCTGGTGCATAACGAGTGAGTGTAAAATGAGAGAACATGGTTTGTGGAGATTTTTAAAGAAAGGAAGAAAGAAATTGAATTGAAGGCATGGAAATGAGGTGGCTATGTCCGCTGGGAAGGGTGAGATTAGAAACAGGGTGTGTGTGCTGGTGCAAAACGAGTGAGTGTAAAATGAGAGAACATGGTTTGTGGAGATTTTTAAAGAAAGCGAGAGAGAAATTGATGGGTTAACAGCGCATGAAAAGAGAGAGTGTGTGAATGAGAGTGGATTGTAGAGCTTCACAGGGTAGAGTGTGCGGATTAGAGGTTGTGGAGAGTGCGTCATCCTCTCAAGCAGCTCCTTGCGACACGCTTCAAAATATACAGGTAAAAAGAGATAGGTCGGTCGAGAGAAACAGATGGGTGAATTATGAATGAGTAAATGGATATATCGATGACCAATAGATTTGTAAATAGGAAGCAGTGTGGAAATAGAGAAGCAGTAGGAGGTGAATTCAGATCAGATGAGCAAGTGGAGAATAGAAAAGTAAATAAATTAATTAGTAGAGCAAACATGTAATTAGTAAATGGATAAATAGGAAAAATAACTGGCTCGCCATGCCCATCATTAAGGGTTTCTGAGGTTCATGTTGATATAGTAACCCTCTAAATGACGCTTCAGTGTGAATTATCCCACTGATATTTGTCATGCCGACTTCACTGTAGTCATATTTGGGGTGAAGTAGTCCTTGAAAGTAAACGCGTATGGAAAGATTAAAGGTAAGGATAAGGCTTGAGTGAGGTGTGGTATTAAATTATATATCAGTAGGATAGTCCCCAAGCAGTCTAACGTGACAAGGCACTGTGGTTTTGCTTTTGAGACATTGTAGGATAAAAGAAAATAAGGAATCACCGAGGGGTTTTGAGGTTCATGTTGATATAGTAACCCTTTAAATAGCGCTTCACTGTGAATGATCCCACTAATGTTTGCTATTCGACTTCACAGTTTGCTTGCAACGCTCTGATTAGTAGTCATATTTGGGGAGAAGTAGTCCTTGAAAGTAAGCTTGTATAGAAAGATTAAAGGTAAGGATAAGGATTGAGAGAGGTGTGGTATTACATTATATATCAATAGGACAGTCCCCAAGCAGTCTTAACATGACATGGCACTGCGGTTTGCTTTTTAGACAATATGGGATAAAAATAAGGAATCAATTATACACAGGGATCATGACGAGCAAACGGTTTCGAGTCAGTCAGTTTTCATAAGTGAGTGATGAGTAAAAAATACGTGTTATACAGTGACAGGTAACGAGAATGAATCATGCACAGGTGAGTGACAGTGACGGGGCCCCGACAGGAAGAGTACGCGGCGCCCGTTTCCCGCGTCAACCTTCGCGGGTGACTCACCTTTTCCAAATATCTGTTTTGCGGAGGCATGAACGTCAGCATTGCTTCTCTGGACCCCCAAAAGTACAAAACGGAACTCATTGAAATATTCTGACGTAGCGAATGGCTGATAGTAATAACTCCTTGAATGCGAATTTCCAAGCTACTGGAATGGAGCAAAAACCGTCTGTTACAATTCAGTGAAGAAAAATGTAAAGTCCTGCACCATGGGAGGGGATATCCAGCACACCAATACCATATGGGAAACACTCCACTATCCACCACAGAGGCAGAGAAAGACCTGGGACTATATGCTACCAGGCTACCAGGGAAGGCCAAATCCGTGCCAATCGCAGCGGACGGGTTAACGATTCGGTAAAATGTACGAGTCAATGTAATTCGGTAATACAGAAGCACATAGAAATTTGGAATATGAATACATTTTTCTTTTGACACCTTCACTCTGAAAAATCGTCCTCCTCTCCTCTCCTCCCGTATTTGATCTTCCTTTCGGCCACCTCTTTTGTTTCTTTTTTAGGAGCAGCGAGTAGCGGGCTTTTTTTTATTATTGTTTTCTTTTTTTGTGTGCCCTTGAGCTGCCTCCTTTGTTGTAAAAAAAAAAAATATCGTACTGCCATATCGTCGAAACGTCATATTTTCCTTTCTGACGCCAATAAAACGGAACCTTAAGTATGCCAGGTGGTTCTTCTCGGGGAGCTGCCTCTTTCTGGAACGGTTAATACATTTCCAACGCTCCTACGTCTGCTAAAATATTTCATTATCATTGCTGTGGTTGCGACCTCACGAAGATTTTGCAAAGTGTTGAATGAGCAATGTTGGGCCCACGAGGAAACACACACACACACACACACACACACACACACACACACACTTAAGCACTTTTACTCCCCTAATGGAACAAATTATTTAGCTGCACTAGAGGACGAGAAATCACGGCCCGGAAACGAGGCCTGGAAACACTTATAAACCTTTCTGCAAAATATTTGGAGAACTTAATTGGAATTCCGTTTTGGGCGTCCCCGGTGCGCCGTAGCCCGAACAGGTGAAGCTAAAAGTTTGGGTTCATTCTGATGGGGTTATTTGGTGCCTACAGCGAAGCCCATATTCGGTCTGGCCTCTTTTCGACTCGAGCAATATTGATGCCTCCAGAAAATAGGTAAATTGGGATGTCAGTGACGTTCGTGATGGAAATGGTGGTGGTGGTGGTGGTGGTGGTGGTTTGTCGAGGTGATTTGTTTCGGTGAGTAGAGAATCGATATCACACCCTTTAGACTTAGGTAATATTCGTGTCTCCAGAAAATAGGTAAATTGGGATGTCAGTGACGTTCGTGATGGAAATGGTGGTGGTGGTGGTGGTGGTGGTTTGTCGAGGTGATTGTTGGTTCCGGTGAAGGTAGAATATTCGATCCAACCTCTTTTAGACTGGAGTAATATTCGTGTCTCCAGAAAATAGGTAAATTGGTTTGACAGTGACGTTCGTGATGGTAGTAGTGATGGTGAATGTTGTTGTGATGGTTTATCCAGGTGATTCTTGGTTCCGGTGAAGGTAGAATACTCGATCCGACCTCTTTTAGACTGGAGTAATATTCGTGCCTCCAGAAAATAGGTAAATTGGTTTGACAGTGACGTTCGTGATGGTAGTAGTGATGGTGAATGTTGTTGTGATGGTTTATCCAGGTGATTCTTGGTTCAGGTGAAGGTAGAATATTCGATCTGATCTCTTTTGGACTGGAGTAATATTCGTGCCTCCAGGAAATAGGAAAATTGCAATGGCAGTGAGGTTCGTGATGGTAGTAGTGATGGTGAATGTTGTTGTGATGGCTTATCCAGGTGATTCTTGGTTCAGGTGAAGGAAAAGTATTTGGTCTGGCCTTTTCCTTTCTTTGTACGGGTACCCCCCCACTCTTGAACAGGTCAGGTCAGGTTAGGTTAAGTTAGGTTTAGGTTAGGTTAAGTTAGGTTTAGGTTAGGCTAGGTTAGGTTAAGTTAGGTTTAGGATAGGATAGGTTAGGTTAAGTTAGGTTTAGGTTAGGCTAGGTTAGGTTAAGTTAGGTTTAGTTGGAGTCATTCAGGGTAATTTTGAGCGTGAATCACAATGAGACTATTTTCCAGAGCGCCCCGCGGCTACTTATGAAGGTACAGCCGAGCGTCTTCACTCAGGGACCACATAGGCAAAGATAGCGAGTGAGAGATAGAGGTAGAGAGAGTGATTGGTAGATACAGATATAGTGAATGACAACTACCCTTAGTGAGATTGGGAATATGCGGATGGGGCTTATTTGTGATATATATTAGTGGAAAGAGAGCACATGAATCCTTCTGGTGATCAATCTTACCATAATAGCGAGACTGGCAGTCGTAAAGAACACTGACGATAAATAACACAAACGGCAATGATTATTTGATCGTAAAAACGTCGTAATAGATGGTCGCTGTAAGTACATCCGACAGGTGACAGCCATGATGAAGTACCTGTGTTACGTTACCTGTACGCGAGGAAAAGTTGAAGTGTTTGATTCATGTAAGCGATTTCGACCGGGGACAGCAAGGACGAGGCACATAAATCACAATATATTGAAGATTTTATGTAGACAAGTGTTGAAAATTTCTCGGATTTTTTTTTTCGTTCCATATCGCCACTTTTCAATATGGTACTTATGTATATAGTGTTACGTACAAGATGTTATGTATACAGAAGTGTGGAATGTTACTCGAGGATTTTTTTTTTGTACCATATCGTTACTTTCCAATATGTAACTTATGTATATAGTGTTAGGTACAAGATATTATGTATACAGAAGTGTTGAAAAATACTCGAGGATTTTCTTTTTTTTCGTAGCATATCGTTACTTTCCAATATGCAACTTGTGTGTTTATTTTTTACTTTTCAATGTCTGGATGGTGCCTGCAACAAGGAGAATTGATGCCCCCAAGATGGAAGTAATCTGCGTCTGTACCAAGAGGAAAAGAGACAAGCTAGCCTTACATACAGGCCGGATATCATTACACAGAACGTACAGCTCACGAAAAAGCACCACGAGCGAAACACCTTAGTATGCATGTCAATTTTATGTGAAATTCTTTCCTTTCGTCTTTCTGGGAATGCATTTCGTGTCCCCTCTGCAAAGCACTGTTTTGGTAGGGCGGCGCCAATCTCCTGAGAAAGACAATGAAATTTGCAAGAGAGAGAGAGAGAGAGAGAGAGAGAGAGAGAGAGAGAGAGAGAGAGAGAGAGAGAGAGAGAGAGAGAGAGAGAGAGAAGAGAAGAGAAGAGAAGAGAAGAGGGGAAAGGAAGGGAAGGGAAGGGAAGGGAAGGGAAGGGAAGGGAAGGGAAGGGAAGGGAAAGGAAAGGAAGAGAGGTGAAGGGAAAAGAAGGAAAGGAAAGGAAAGGAAAGGAAAGGAAAGGAAGGGGAAGGGAAGGAAAGGGAAGGAAAGGAAGAGAGAGAGAGAGAGAGAGAGAGAGAGAGAGAGAGAGAGAGAGAGAGAGAGAGAGAGAGAGAGAGAGAGAGAGAGAGAGAGAGAGAGAGAGAGAGAGAGAGAGAGAGAGAGAGAGAGAATCTTAGAACAACCAGGCAGATAGACAGACAGGCAGACAGGCAGATAGACAGACTGACAGACCGGCAGACAGGCACAAAGGCAAAAAATAAAGTGATGAAACTGGAAGTGAGAGGGCGAATGAAGGGGAGGAGACAGAAGCAACAGCAACAGCAACAGCAACAGCAGGGGGAAGGTACAACAGAGAAGAGAGGAGGGGGAGCCGAGCCGCGGTGGTGAAAAGCGGGTTGGGCTCGATGGAGGGAGGTTTGTGGGTGGTTTGTGGAGGCGAGGGTCGCGGCCAAACAATGCCTGACCCTTTGGCGAGAGAGGAGAAAAAAGAGATCGGGGGTGGCGGTGGCTGCGTGGGGAGGAGATCTCGTTCGATGTATCTGTCTGTGGCTCGGCGAAATGCTGCCCACTAAATATATTCGCGGTGCTGACTCAAGGGGACTCAGAGGAAGGGGACGTCGTGGAGTCTCTCAAAGCAAGGTGGCACCGGAGGAAGGAAGCCAGAGACGTAATGGAGCGAGAAATAAGAGGAGTCACACTCGCTGGCTACGAAGTGACCATATGCTCGTCTATAGAGGAGTGAGGAAGAGACATAGAGACACTTACTTACATTGCCCTGCCAAAAGAGTGAAGCACAAACCCTCTTGCCATTATCACAGTGGTTTGCAGGTAAAGGGAGGAAGGTAGACAAGTGTTAAATGTACTGGAGGGAGTAACACACACACACACACACACACACACACACACACACACACACACACACACACACACACACACACACAGAGAGAGAGAGAGAGAGAGAGAGAGAGAGAGAGAGAGAGAGAGAGAGAGAGAGAGAGAGAGAGAGAGAGAGAGAGAGAGAGAGAGAGAGAGAGAGAGAGAGAGAGAGAGAGAGAGAGAGAGATCCCATCCTGATATACAAGTTACGAGGGCTGGCGTCACACATGGTCATTGGAAGGGACAGGAGACGCCACACCGCCGGGCTCCTTCGAGTGAGGGAAGGGAGGGAAGGAGGGAGGGAAGTGTCGGGACAATATGGAGAAGGGAAGGGAGGGAAAGAGGGAGGTGTCAGGACAGAGTGGAGGGAAGGTAAGGGAAGGGGAGGGAAGGTTCACGGCAGCATAGAGGGAATGGAGAAGAGTAAAGGAAGGGATGGGAAGTAAGGAGGGATGGAACACGAGTAAAGGAAGGGAAGGAATGGATGGGAGGGAGGCGTGAGGGCAGCATGGAGGGAGGGAAGGGACACGAGTTATTGAGGGAGGACTGCATGGCTGGTCAATGGTGGTGGTGGGGAGGTGGCGGTCGGGTCAGGGGCGCGTCACCGTAAGTCTCTCCGTCGCGAGGGTTAGGTCTCGTAAACACACCGTATGGAAATAACTCGACGGGAAGAGAACCTGTACGTAACCAGTAACATCGCGGTGCCCAGGGATTTTCTTCTCTCCTTGAGTTAGTTAATGGCAAAGGTTTTTCGATACTTTGGTTGGTATGTTCAGACACTTCCGCCTCTCACATCAACTTTTTCCCAAGGCCGAAAAGGAGATCAGGCAGGTTCGAGTGAGTGTTTTTGCAGGTTCATGCCACAGAGGAAGGGTTCAACTACCACCAGGGTCATTAAGCTACCCCTGGAAATGCCCCACACTCCTACGAAAGCCTTGTCAAATATGCGGACATGGACGCTTAATAATACAGCACTTATTGTTTTTACTAGTGGGTTGCATTCACCTTCGCTCTAATGATACCCAGCAGTGAATGGGTACCAGGTATTAATCGGGGGTTGTGTCCTGCTTCCTGGGATCTGTTGTTCTCTTCTCCTATAATTCCTTCCCCTTCTGTCTCTCTCCGGCATATGACCACAGCTGTTGCGCCGACTAAACGAAACTTTCCAAACTTTTCCGCTCTATTGATGTAACAGGTAAACCGTAGACTTTCAACCAAACCCGTATCATAGGTTTGTATTCTCTGTTAAACTGTAGAGTCGTGATAAAGAAACTACATGTATAAATATATGGATCAAATGACAATATTCTTCAGAAATTACAATGATAAGGTTTTAAATATGATTGGTTCCGGTTCCTCTCTGCGTGGAATTATATCGTATTCATGTTACGAGTCAAACGGTTTACTGACCCAGAAATCCCTCGATAATAAAGTAACCCTTCACAGAAATATCCTCATAAGATTGCCCTTTCAAACATAAAACCGCGGCGTGTTTGTGGCCCTCCCCCTCCGCCTCCTCCTCCTCACTCCCGCGGGGAAAAAGATAAAAGGAAATAAGAAACTCTCGGAGAATCTTCCTCTCCCACAACGCGATCCACGGTACGACTTTTTTTTCGACCGTGGAACGTGATTTTTTATTCCCGGAAATCTTGTTTATGGTTGATAGGTGGCAGGAATACCGGTCACCCACGCGAAACTCAATAAAAATTCAATTTCCTTACAAAAACAGTCGTGTCTTGGCGGGGAGTTATCTGGAGGTGGAGGAGAAAAATAAGGTTTGGGCGACATGAGAACGAAGCCAGGCAGCAGGAGAGATAGGCAGGACACACTGGAGCAGACGGAGTGGCCGCGGCGACGGAGAGAGAGTAGGCGCTTGATTCTTACACCAACGTTTTATTTTTTTTTAATTTTTTTAACGGTAACCGGGTAGCAGCGACGGGCCAAATTTGTGCCATGACTTAACCCCCCCAAAAAAATAGATGATACATAAACTGATCACAAATGCGTTGATATATATTATGAAATGGTTTGTGTGAGTGATGACTTTTTCTCATTTTTCTCGCTTAGAGGGACCATTAAGAAATATGATCCCCGCTGCTACCTGGTTAAACCTCTTGCAAATGGTACCAAGATGTTCCGGTCGATGCAAATGAAAAATGATGTATATTCTTACACCAAACGACAAAACAATGAAGCGGGACATTTAAAAGCAGGGCCAACGGCGTGTCACCTATCAAATGTGCTGTCTAGAAGCTGGAACATCATCACAGCAAAATGGCAACACTTGGAACAATATCCATTCATGCCAAACCTATTAGTTGACTTGTGTTGGCGGTAACTTAGGATAAACAACTCTCCCCCTAGACGTGCCGGGGTCATTTTCACTTTACGGTGTCATCAATCAACTTTATTATCCAAAAAGACTACATTTTAAGACTCCTAAAACAAATGATGGTCCATTAAGACAATATATCGCCTAATAGTACCCCTTCGGTAATGAGGCTGCTCCAGTACCGTGATTAGGATTTCGTAATTAAATTAATGATCACATCGACCGCTGTTCATGGAAGCGCGTCACACTTTTATGCCTTGCCCTTTGTTGGTCGGCGGTGTGCCCGGCGTGAGGGACGACGAATATGTCTTTTCAGCCAGCTACGTACAGGCACAGCCCCCGCAGCACGAGACTCACTGAGGGTCGTATTACAAGATATTTCGTTGTCAAAATACACATATTTGACAAGGCTTTCGTAGGAGTTGTGGGGATTTTCAGCAGTAGTTTTATGACCCTGGTGGTAGTTTGACCCTTCCTCTGTACCGTGAACCTGAAGAAACACTCATTAGAACCCGACTGACCCCCTCTTTGACCTTTAGAAATAGCTGATGTGAGAAGCCAATGTCTCTTATAATACCGACTTCAATGTGGTGCGCTGGTGGTACGACATTGTTGACCCTGATCTGTATCCTAATGAGAAAAAAAGATGTGTTGATATCGCAGCAAAACACTAGACCTTTAACTGGCACGGAGAGGTCGCTGCTACAAAACCACCAAAAAACATTGCCAGATTGTCGTACTCAGCCGCTTATATTTCCGACTTCCTACCCCAAAACTGTCTTCTGGGCTCCAATAGCGAAACTCATTTATAGTTATCGTTAAAAGAGTTAGATCCTGATGTTTCTTGGCAATAGTTAGGCGTCAGAAACCGTTAAATACTATGCTCTGAGAACGATGATCTCGCAACGGTGCCACCAAAGTAAATGTAATACCAGACATATCAAAATTTGCCTGTCTATCTGCCTGGTTGTTCTAAGATTCTCTCCCTCTCCCTTCCCTTCCTTTTCCTTTCCTTTCCCTTCCCCTCTTCTCTTCTCTTCTCTTCTCATTGTTGCTTTTGGCAGAGACACATCGTTTCCTAAGACGCCAAGAAACATTCGCTGAGTATGAGAGCAATGCTAATATGTTCCTGGTATCCACGGCGGGTCATTTATCGCCATGCACAACTTGAGTGGGCGAATTCCGTGGGTCTTACACCGCAGGGAAGGCGTTACCCCGTTATTTACTCCCGGTGCCTCTACCCGCACGTCGGCATCACGGAAATTAATTACCGACGCCTTAATTACACGCGGGAAATATGGAAAGAAGTTCGTCGTAAATAAGGAAAGGAGTTGCTTAAGCCTTGGCGTATAATTTATTCCCGCCCGACTTGTTTTTTTCTTTAACTTTTTACTTTTATTCTTTTTTTTTTTTTTTTTCAGCGGACCGGTCTTGCTGCCTGACACTCATTGGGACAAGCTCCGTGTTTTTATTGTTTGTTTTTTTCCTCGTTATTTTTGGTCTTATTTATTTTACGCTTTTTTTCGGTCTTGTATTTTCATTATTATTCATTACGCAGTCTTTTCCTGCCTGCGAGCGCTCTTAATACACGCGCTTACACTCTCGCTCCCTGTTCTGGTGTCTGTTTATTATATTTTTATTTTGTTTTTGCTCTCAAACTTAATTACATTTCCTTTCTTTTTCCTTTTTTCTCCTCCTCCTCCTCCTCCTTATCTGGTTCCCTCTCCTCGTTCTCGTTATGTGGTTCTTCCTCTTCCTTCTCCTCCTCCTCCTCCTCTTTCTCTTTTTCGTCTTTCTCTTTCTCTTCCTCTTACTCCTCCTCCTCCTTCTTCTTCTTCTACTACAAATACTACCACTTGCATCACTATCGCCACCACCACGAACAATACTATCACTCCCTCGAGAACCTTTAAGTTGTATGCCATTGGGACTGGAGGACAACGCCAGAGGATGAACCCCGCACACTGATTCTGCAGGTTACGTTAGCAAAAGGGAGAGGCTGTGAATCGTGAGGAGAACCGTAGATGTTTAGAGTGAGTGCGTGTGTGTGTGAGGATTTGACTGTACCAAGAAGTGATGGGTAAAAATAATTGGTCGTGCAGAAATATAACCGAGGTAGAGGTTTGGTGTTGTATGTAAACTAATTTTGAGGTCAAGGTGTTTCTTTTGAGCTGAAAAAGGAAAAAAAAAACTAAATATCTTTCAATGATTGGAAAAGAAAAAAACAAAAAAAAATATGTGTTTCAATGATCGTAAACAATAAGCAAAATACAGATAATTGGTCGTGCAGAAATATAACCGAGGTAGAGGTTTGTTGTTGTATGTAAACTAAATGAATCTTCAAAGGGAAAATATAGATAATTGATTGTGGTTTGAGGTCAAGGTGTTTCTTTGAGCTGGAAAGGAGAAAAGAGAAAACTAAATATGTCTTTCAATGATCGTAAACAACATAAGCTAAATGAATCTTCAAAAGGAAAATACAGATAACTGATTGTGGTTTGAGGTCAAGGTGTTTGTTTGAGCTGGAAAAGAGAAAACATTAAAACTAAATATGTGTTTCAAGGGTCGTAAACAACATAAGGTAAAGTAAACCATTATGAAGGTACTAATTGGAGACACACCATTGAAAGACGGCTGCGTAGTGAAGCTTTTCTAGTGATCACCCGGAAGAGGTCTTAATGGCTGGCGGGAGTAATTCGTCGGCACAAAACCCCGGGGAGAATGTTGACAGAGGCACTGGAAAGGGAAGGCTATGGAACCCCTCCACTTTATTGTAAGCGGATGAAGAACTTCTCAGAGCCGATTACAAGTAAACCCAACACAGAGGCGAGTGGATCTGCGGGAGTGTGTGAACAGAGGGGCAGGAAGGCCGAAGTAGGGGAAGGTGAGGCTCGGGCCGTGTGGAAAGGAGAAACTAATGGTTATAGAATTGGTAAGAAAAAATAAGGTTCGGGCGGTGAGGAAGGGAAGACTAATGACTATAGATGCTGGTAGGAAAAAGAGTAAGGCTAGGATAGGTCAGTGGGGAAGGGAGGAGTTAATGCTTATACACTAGTGGGAGAAAGTAATGTTGCAATATTGGGAGAGAGAGAGAGAGAGAGAGAGAGAGAGAGAGAGAGAGAGAGAGAGAGAGAGAGAGAGAGAGAGAGAGAGAGAGAGAGAGAGAGAGAGAGAGAGAGAGAGAGAGAGAGAGAGAGAGAGAGAGAGAAAGAGAGAGAGAGACCACTGGATATAGGTTCAGGCAAGTACTTATTTTACAACAAAGTGGAAAGACAAAACTACAAATAAGAAAAACACCTGAGAAAGCGATATAAAAAGAACGAAAAAAATACTTGATGTTCCCTTCTAGAAAGAGAAAAGGCACTACCAAACTCGGGGAGAGAAAAAAACTAAAATACAGATTACTCCAGAACTTGCCGACGAACCTGATGAAGGAACAAAGGTACTGATAAACTCTTACATTAGTGAGATGGACAGCATAGGGATGAGAGCGAGTAGGCTTTGGGCAAATACACACGGGAAAGAAGAAAAAAAGAGAATTCCTTTAGATGTATTGTTGAGAAAGAAGGGCCGTGAAAGTGGCGGTGGAAGATAGCGAGGGGAGGACCGCTGCGGCAGGCTGTGAGGAGGAGGACAAGCAGTTAAAGGAGAGGAATTGACGAGGATCCAACCTCTTTAGAAACGCTGCGAGGGAGGAGCCACGCAGCAGGACGGGCCCAATATGTAGACGGACGATTCGCCAGTTTGTACGCACCTCTCCAGTTACTGCTTACAAGAAAACAAGAAAAGTAAACCTAGAGAAATGAGAGGAGATATAACCATCAACTATTGTCAGCCGCATTTAATTAACATAGTATTTCTTTTACGCCTCAGCTCAGATTTTCCTTGTAGTTTCTTTCCTGAGATGAGTACATATATTAGTTCGCTCTAGAGACTGCCAGTATGCTAAAAAAAATATGCGTTTTTACTTTTTTTTACGTGTTCACCTATAGCGCCGATAAGCTTTCTTCAGGGTCCTGGTGGTCGGCCCAAGCTCGTCACGGCACGGGCAATTTTTTATAGTGGCGCCATATTATCAGTTGCCGATACGTCCCTCCTTCAGGTTATATTAATTAAGACACGGTTTCTAGACATATTTCCAGCAAGAGGATAAAAAATACAATCAAATACTTATTTTCTTCGACACTATGAATTCTTGATAATTACCGAACAAAAAAAAAAATACCGTGAGTAACTTCCCACTTCACGGTGTCACGATGGACGGGTTAAAGGTAAGTAAACGAAGCTATTGCCATTTGGTGAACATTGTAGCGGGCTTTTTTTTGTTATTGTTTCCTTTTTTGTGTGCCCTTGAGCTGTCTCCTTTGTTGTAAAAAAAAAAAAACTCACTGGAGCGGGCAATAATTGGAGGAGATCGTACGAGTTGGCAAATGCGCTTGATGCAAAGTTTTTTTGTTTGTTTTTCGTAAAGTGGAGCGTCAGGAAATTAAGTTGCCGTTGGGATTGAACAAAATGCGTCTCTTCACTGCGATCGAGGGAATATGTTGAAAGTTTAGCTTCTTCAGATGTGAGAAAGTTTGCTCTAGATTGGTAACGGACTGGAAGAGTATATTAGTTAATGGAGATCAAGGAAACATCATTTTTATTATGGAAAGGGACAGGAAGAGAGTCTGAAAAGCTAGTTTGTTTGTTTTTCGCCAGATGTGAAAAAGTTTGTTCTATGTAGATTGGTAATGGACTGGAACGGGTATTAGTTAATGGAGATCAATGAAACTTTATTTTTATTATGGAAAGGGACGCGAATGGGGTCTGAAAAGCTATATAGTATGTCTGATGTAGAAAACGATTGAAGGTATTGAAGGGCCCTTGACACCGAATTAGTTAAAGGAGATCAAGGAAACATAATTTTTATTGTGGAAAAGAACACTAAGACGGTCTGAAAACCTATTGTCTGTTGTAGAAGCTGACTGAAGGCATTGAGGGGCTCTAGACACCGAACCAACGGACATAAAATACTGAATGTGGGCGAAATACCTTATGTTCGTTATGGAAAGAGGAAAAGTGTGGAAAAAAGGTATATTTGAACTGTGGAACTGAGCATCACTAGACTCGGAGGTAACAGAAAGGTCATAATGTTTAGTGTAGACGAGGAAACTGTTGAAAGACACTGAGGGGCCCTAGACACCCAGGCAACGAACATGGCATAACACTGGATGTAGGCGAAGGAGCATATAGTTATTATGGAAAGGGAAATGGGGTGAAAAAAAAACGTATATTTGAACTGCAGAAAGAGACCCCGGGCGACACTAGACTCTTGGGTAACAGATAGGTCATTTTTTTAGTGTAGAGACGAGAGGGAACTGTTGATTGGCTGTAGAGGGAAGAAAGGAGAGGTCTGTAATGATGTGTCTAGTTGACTGTTCACTAGAGGCTGTGGGTGGAAGAGCAGAGACAGTAGGAAGGTCAAAGGTCATCCTATCTACATCCTCTCCACACACACACACGCACGCGCACACACAACCATCGCCACCACCACTACCATCACCCAAAACAGCAACACCCGCATAAGTAGATAGGCGGGAACAAAACTCAGAAAACCACATGAATGCAAATTGTGGATGATGGACATTGTTTTGGCCTCTGTAGAATGATGTCCAACCTATCCAAAGTATCCGAGTGATTAAAACCTGAGAAATAATAATGTGTGTATAGAGGAGAATGAGTACAGAATGAAGGGTGATTGAACGAAGGTAGAGCGAATATAGAATGAAGGAAGAGTGAATGAGGGTAGAACGAATATATAGAATGTATGGAGAATGAATGAGAGTAGAACGAATATAGAAAGGAGGAGAGTAGAACGAGTATAGAATGAATGGGGAATGAATGAAAGAAGAACGATTAAAGAATGAATGAGAGTAGAACGAATATAGAAAGGAGGAGAGTAGAACGATTATAGAATGAATGGAGAATGAATGAAAGAAGAACGAATATATAGAATGTATAGATAATGAATGAGAGTAGAACGAATATAGAAAGGAGGAGAGTAGAATGAGTATAGAATGAATGGAGAATGAATGAAAGAAGAACGATTAAGGAATGAATGGAGAATGAATGAAAGAAGAACGAATATATAGAATCTAAGGAGAATGAATGAGAGTAGAACGAATATAGAAAGGAGGAGAGTAGAATGAGTATAGAATGAATGGGGAATGAATGAAAGAAGAACGATTAAAGAATGAATGGAGAATGAATGAAATAAGAACGATTAAAGAATGAATGGAGAATGAATGAGAGGAGAACGAATATAAAATGAATGGACAATGAATATAAGTAACACGCCCGTCCAATAACGTTTCCTAGATATTGAATTTCACACTATTTTGGGGGAGAATGAAATAAAACAACGTAAATCAATCCCCTTTGTTTATTTGTTAAGTACTCTTCATGCCTCAACTATTTCCGTATAATAAATGCCAATGTTAAATGCTCGAGTGTTCTCCCTTTTAGAGTAGGCCAAACATTTTCAGAGAGGCAGAAATAAGGTTAGGATTTTGGGAGGGTAGGGTGAAGTCTGCGAAGGTCCATAATCACCTTACGCACAGATCAAATATTGGCGTACTTCCATTAAAACGACGCATATACGCGCACACACTCACACACTCTCTCTCTCTCTCTCTCTCTCTCTCTCTCTCATCATTGCTCACAGATTCTCTAGACTCATTTAAATCTCTCTAATAATTTATCTTGCTTTCACAACCTTGCCTCTTTTTCTAACGCTCTTTTGTTATTTTCTTCGGTTCTTAATTTCTTGTCGGGACATCATTTTCTTCCTTGTCGGTATGTATTGTTAATGCCTTTTCATTCCGAGCTGTAAAAAATCTCCCTCCACTTTTTTTATATTCATCATTCATTTCCTCCCTCGACTCTCTTTTTAAATGTTTTCTCTCTCTCTCTCTCTCTCTCTCTCTCTCTCTCTCTCTCTCTCTCTCTCTCTCTCTCTCGTCATCTGGAGGTTTTTCGCCATCCTTTCCTCGTTTTTATTTTGTGTCCTTTCCCAATCCCTTTTCCTTCGCCAGTCCTCTTTTTCTTCGGGGAGAGAGAGAGAGAGAGAGAGAGAGAGAGAGAGAGAGAGAGAGAGAGAGAGAGAGAGAGAGAGAGAGAGAGAGAGAGAGAGAGAGAGACAGACAGACAGACAGACAGACAGACAGACACACACACACACACACACACACACACACACACACACACACACACAAGCACGCCGGCACCACTGTCCACCGTTATCCCTCATTTTTATCTTTTTTTTTTCATGATTTCATTCAGCTCGACCCAAAAAATAAAAGAGAAAAAAAATAGTGAGTGGATGATGGATTTTTGGAAGTCAATCTGTGCGTCTGTGTTTCCCGCCTCCGTCCGTCTGTCCGTGTGTCTGGGTGTCGGTGTGTCTGTTTGCCTATCTGACCGTCTGTTTGTTTGTGTTCCCTACTTTCCTGTTTGTTTGTTTGTGTGATTTTGTCCCTTTTTCTCCGTCTCTCTATTTTTGTTTTATCGTTTGTTTATGTTTCAGTTTTCTCGGGGGTAATGAGGTTTTTTTTTCTTCTCTCTCTCTCTCTCTCTCTCTCTCTCTCTCTCTCTCTCTCTCTCTCTCTCTCTCTCTCTCTCTCTCTCTCTCTCTCTCTCTCTCTCTCTCTGTCTGTCTGTGTGTGTGTGTGTGTGTGTGTGTGTGTGTGTGTGTGTGTGTGTGTGTAACAATAATAATATTAATAAATATTTATCGGTTTATTGAACGTTAGGAGCGCTCTGGCTGAAAATGTACAGTTAATATTACAGCCAATAGCGCCTGCCGATGCTATGGAGGGCTAGACCTTATATATATATATATATATATATATATATATATATATATATATATATATATATATATATATATATATATATATATATATATTAGACGTTGGCCGAGTGGTCAGCGTGCAGGCGTGGTAAGCCGAGGACTTAGGTTCGAGTCCAACCGATGCACGCTGACAATTTTCAACCACCGCCGCGTCGCGAAAGATTACCCACATGCTGCCCCGATCTTTAATTAACCTTAGCTTCAGAGACTTCGGTCAAGTGGAGCACCGCGGGGCAAAATGGGCTAGTCAAGGCATATACCACGGCAGCCACTAGAAGTAAAATCCGCCTGCCATTAACGGGCTGGGAAAACGTGTGTATATGTTTACAGCTCACACTTATATATATATATTTGTACTAGTTCCATGCGTTGTAAAGATGTGGCTGTAAGACTTATGGACCAGGCGCGGGATGCTTGGGTGAGTTTGAGCCGGATGAAGGTCTTGTAAATGGAGAAGCGACCGGGAAAGGGAAGGCCAAGAGATTTGTCTGCGTAACATGTGTAGACGGAAGTAAGTCCCGGTGCAGTGTTTCATCCATGGTGACACCCAAGAGCCGAGTTGTGTACCACCTCCAGGGTGTGGTATTTCACGACGAGGCTGAGAAACTTGGTCGAGGTAATTGAAAAATTTAAATGCATATCTACCATGGGAGGGCAGCGTGGCACGTACCAACAGCACCTCGCCGTTATCTGGACCACCGCGGCAAGGACGACGGCGAGCAGTGTCTGAGGCGTGGTGTGCAGCGTGGCGGGGCGGCCTGGCCGTTACCTTGGCGACCTGGTTCTTGTCCTGAGGAGATTGATGGCTCGTGTGTGTGTGTGTGTGTGTGTGTGTGTGTGTGTGTGTGTGTGCAATTGTGGCTTGTTTTTTTGTGTGTATACCAGATATGGATATTTTTACTGATTAACAAGTAATTTGTTCACATTCAGTGTAATATGTTTATTCCGCGTGGTATAAAACAATACTGTATTTATTAAAAACTAAATCAGTGATTAATTGAGGCAATATACATCACGGAAGAGGTTAATACCACTCTAGAGTATAAATGCGAGAGATTTATATCGCTGAAATACGTTAATCTTTTGTCTTCCTTGTAGGGCATAAAAATAATAGTCACTTTATGAATAAAAATGCACAGAATATATGAGACAAACAGACAGACAGACAGAGAGATGGACTGACCGACTGACTGACTGACTGACTGACAGAGACGGGGACACTGACACACACACACACACACACACACACACACACACACACACACACACACACACACACACACACACACACACACACACACACACACACAGACAAACAGACAGACAGGTAGCCTAGACGGAACCTGTCTAACAAACAACGGAAGGAGAAGGCGACGGACACAGACAGACAAACACACAGACAGACATAAACTGATAACACATTGATAGAATATGCAGAGGACGGGATGGACGAAACACATACTCGTTATTTCCACGCATCGAGCAAGATTCACTCGGAGTAGGACCCTTCCCTCCCCTCCTGCCGGCTGCCCCATCAGTTTAATTTACTTTCCCCCGACATGAGCCGTCCGTATGCAGGGGTGACGGGTGGGCAGGCTGACAGACGAGGCTCCGGGGACGAGGGAGGGAGGCACGGGGCAGAGAGGGGGAGAGAAGGAGGTTTTGTGTATGTTAGGGAAGTAGGAAGAGGGAGTGTACCGCCTTGGGGCCAGTTAGTGTGTCTGGGCTCAAGACTCCTTCCCCTCGCCATGACCACACGACCGTCCTTTTTCTTTAACTGTGGTCTCGGGACTGACTTCCTCACGCAACCCCCCACCCCGTAAAGCCCCCCACACACACTCCAACACACCCCTCACCCACACTAACACCCCCCACACCCACACTAACACCCCCACACCCACACTAACACCTCCCCACACCCACACTAACACCCCCCTCACACACATACCAACACCCCACCCACACATGCACATCTCCACCCCCTCTCACACCCACGGACACCCTCAACCACCACTCCATATCCCCACCTCCCCACCGTCACCCCTATCCACCACCACCACCACCACCACCGCCGCCACTATCACCATTACCGCCATCACCACTAGAGTTCACAAGCCGTTATCAACTCTCCCAGCTATTGCCTGAACCAAAAGGCCGTGTAAAATTTCACAATAACAAGATTTTCGAACATTGAGGCTCGTTCTGCGTTTACGGGCTCAGGCTACGAGTACTCTTATTGCTGTTTACGGGCGCCTTATTCCCTATGCTTGGTTACCTGTTATGTCACCGTCTGCCTAGCTTCGAATAACGGGCAAACACTCTGCTCCTCTCATCATCTCAGTTCGTTGCAATAGAAAATTTATATGTACGGTGATTCAACAAGGACAGGGAAGAGTTTGTTTGCCAGCGGAGTGGTGGATGAATTGAACAGGCTTGGCAATCATGAAAAGAATGTTTGAATAAAAACACGGGAACAATGTGGCAGGGAAGAGCGTAGGAAATGAGCGACAGGGAATAGATGATATAGAGGAGGATGTGGGATTGAGCAGAAGGGTAAAGGTTAAGCAAGAAAACGAGAATTCATGAGCACGGGGAGCAAGGTGATAGAGAAAGATAGGAGAATGAACGCAAGTAAGAAAAGGGGAGAGAAAAGGAATTGGGAATGAGCGACTGGGAATAGAAGATAGAGGAGGCTGTGGGAATGAGCAGAAGGGTAAAGGTTAAGCAGGAAAACGCGAATTCATGAGCACTGGGAACAAGGAACGAGATGAGGGTTGAAAATAACAAAAAGTAGGAAAAAGTGACGGTGAGGTAACAGGCCACAGGGAGGAATAGGAAAATGAACCCAAAGAAAATGCGACAGTAAATTATGAGATTGAACACCAGGTAATACACAGGTGACAAAGAGGAATGAGAACAACCACCATATAATAGGGGACGGCGAAGGGTGACCGGGAACGATTCTCCACACAAGGGACGCAGTAATAGGGAAGTGCGTAGCGAAGGGAAGGAGCAGCGTGCGTGGCTCCAGGAATCGCAGAGGTAAGCGGATTACACTCTCTCTCTCATGACTGTCACGGCGAAATTTGGAGAAGGCGAGTGTATGCTGCCTTTATGCGATTAGAGGAGGGACACGGAGAGAGTGCTCAGGCAGGGAGGTTGGAAGATTTTGTCAAGGTTTTAGGAATTGTTGAAAGCTGACGAGCGTATCGGATGTAGGGGTCGAGGAGTCTGGTTTTGGCGACAGATGCTGGTGTGACCTTCCTTAGTTCAAACCCGGGTGAAGCTGGATGATTTGGGAGGTGTAGATTGTAAAAGTGAGTGTTGAAAGCTGATGTGCGTATCGGATGCAGGGGTCGAGGAGTCTAGTTTAGGCGACAGATCCTGGTGTGACCTTCCTTAGTTCAAACCCGGATGAAGCTGGAAGATTTGGGAGGTGCAGATCGTAAAAGTGACTGTTGAAAGTGATTTGTGGGAATAGGATACTGTGGTTGAGGAGTCTAAGCCACAGAGGAGATGTTGGTGTGACCTCCCTCCGTTCCATCCCGGGTGAAGCTGGAAGGTATGGGGCGGTGTAGATTGTAAAAGTGACTGTTAAAAGCGATTTGTGTGAATAGGATACTGTGGTTGAGGAGTCTAAGCCACAGAGATGTTGGTGTGACCTCCCTCCGTTCCATCCCGGGTGAAGCTGAAAGGTTTGGGGCGGTATAGATTGTACAAGAGAGTGTTTAAAGAGATTTGTGCGTATGCGAGGCAGTGATCGAGAGTTTTTTCACGGAAGAGATGTATTTTCGCGACGTCTTTCTCTCCAACTTCGCTGACAGATGACGAGTATTCATGATTCTCCTGCCCGAAGATCATTAGACTGCATTTCATTAACTTTTACTTAGAATGATATTTCGGAGACTGAATCAATCACCACCATTAATGCAGGAGAAAGAAAGACGTTGAACTTAATGAGCCCTTTAAGCCGAAAAACTTCCTGTCTTCTGATCAGCTCAGCATGCATGATGAAGAAGTGATCAGCAGCCGAGCAGAATGAACCAAATGAAGGAGGAAACGCGGAGGGGAAGAAAGGAGTAAAAGGAGAGTATCAGGTTAACAAAAAGTGTCTGCATGGAAATAAATGAGAAACAGGGCAGGGAAGGGGGTTGAGGATTGATTAGATTGATTATTTTGGCGTTCTCTCTTGGCGCCGCAACTGCACGGTCATATGGCGCCGAAGGGGTTGAGGAATCGATATAAATAAAAGTAAACAAATAGTGAAGAGTTCAGTGAAAGAGTGAAGTGGAAGAGTGAAGTGGAAGGGAGGGAAGTGCGATGGATGAGGAGACGGGGGTGGGTGGGGTGTGAGTGAGCCAGGCCGCTTCCCCCTCGAGGGCCAAGGCGTCAGGCACAGATTGATTGATGTATGGTTGGATGATTTTACCCTAACCCATGGCGAGACGACCAGGCAAGCATGGCATTTGTTTTTAAGAATACTGTCAGAGAGTAAACTCGTCCGCGGGTGACGTCCACAAGATTCAGAGCACTTTTAGCTTAGACTCCCTTTCCAGAGCTATAAGTTATTTTTATTACATATTTAGACTATTTTTGTAACTTTCGACCAAACTGACTTTTTTTTTACTTGGCTTACGTCAGCAGCCGAAGAAATTAACGTTCCCGAAAAAAAAACTACCACTTTCATATCAAATTCCTATTAACCTGTCTATCAAAGCTTCAGCGCGAGTTTGATAGTTTGTCAAAGCGAGAGACAGTTTTTGAGATGGCTGTCTGCGTGTGTCTTTTGGTCTCACGCATGCGCCGACGAAGAACCAAAACGATCAGCGGTATATCACAACTTTTACGAGCCTTTTCTGATTCGTAAAAAGCGAAATGGTTCTAAACTAGCGCCCATCCTTCTTAGGTCGAGCGCAGATGAAAAAAATCGCAATGAATAATATAGTAAAATGGATAAAAGCAAAATTGAAGCCGCGGAAACGATAACCAGCCACGTCTTATGAAAATCTTGATGCCGCTCGTAAAATTTGATGACCGATTTCTCTTCCACGGCGAGTATTTTTCCCCTCCCGCCCACAGCCATAGCAGGGCCACTGACACCCTCTCCCAACACACCACCAACACACCACCACCACCGCCACTACCACAGACGGACGCGCGCGGCTGTGTATTGATTTGTTTTGACTGATGACTTCCAGACACTGATGCTTCTCCCGCCACCAAGCTAGGAGAGCACAGGCCGACACTACGCGCCATATTGTCTTCTTATAACAGTCCTGGAAAATAAACAAAAATAAAACATGACAAATAAAACAATAAAAAGAAACACGTCTGAAAAGAAGAGTATAAAAAGAGGGGTCATGCACTACGTTTTTTTTTTTTTTCTTTAATGGTTCAGGAAAATAAACGAGAAAAAGACATGACAAATAACGAAACAAAAGCAGAAAATAAGAGCGTAGAAAAAGTGGACAGCATAAAACAAAAGAAATATATAGAGGGATTAAGCGAGCAAGAGTGGGAAAATAAAAGATAGTCTGCTAAAACTTTACACTTTTTATATGAATGACGGAAATTAAATGAAATACCAATAAAAATGCCGAGAGTAATATGACAACATGGTTACGGAAGAGATGAAGTTGTAAATAAATATAAAAGTTAAATATAAGAAAAAATGACAAGGATGAGATATGACAGCAAGAAAAAGCGATATATAAAACTGTAAATAAACACAACGGTGACGAACATAAGCTCCGGCGGTTTGACAGCTACGCGAAATAATGGTTGACGCAAAAAGAAAATGTTTATAGAAGATGACACAAAAATTACAATGAAAGAAAATATCGAGAGTTAGAAATGAATGAATGCAAATTTGTGAAATGAAAGCAAACTGCAGAAATTTGATGAAGAGGAGAAACATAACATAAGCTCCCTCGAATTAACAACTGCACAAAATAATAGTTAAAAGCAAAATGAAAAGGCATAAAGAAAATAACAAAAAATTACAATGAAAAAAATATCGAAAGTTAGAAATGAAAATGAAATACAGAAACTTGATGCAGACGAGAAACATAACATAAGC
Source organism: Eriocheir sinensis (assembly GCF_024679095.1). Classification (NCBI taxonomy): domain Eukaryota; kingdom Metazoa; phylum Arthropoda; class Malacostraca; order Decapoda; family Varunidae; genus Eriocheir; species Eriocheir sinensis. Next base: position 3,969,832 of record NC_066553.1, read on the forward strand.
TCCCTCGAATTAACAACTGCACGAAATAAGTTAAAAGCAAAAAGAAAAGGCATAAAGAAGATAACACAAAAATTACAATGAAAAAAATATCGAAAGTTAGAAATGAAAATGAAATACAGAAACTTGATGCAGACGAGAAACATAACATAAGCTCCCTCGAATTAACAACTGCACAAAATAATAGTTAAAAGCAAAATGAAAAGGCATAAAGAAAATAACAAAAAATTACAATGAAAAAAATATCGAAAGTTAGAAATGAAAGTGAAATACAGAAACTTGATGCAGACGAGAAACATAACATAAGCTCCCTCGAATGGGCAACTGCACGAAATAAGTTAAAAGCAAAAAGTAAAGGCATAAAGAAGATAACACACAAATTACAATGAAAAAAAATATCGAGAGTTAGAAATGAATGAATGGAAACTCGTGAAATGAAGGTGAACTGCAGAAACTTGATAAAGAGTAGAAAAAAAATATGAATACGAAGAAAAGGGGGAGTGAATTATAAACAAATATATATAAAAACTCGTGTAATTATTCTTTTCATCATTTAAAACAACATTAAATCCGAAATACTGAAGACACGTGGTCCGTAAGATTATTCCTCGCTTATTTATTTTTTACAGTGAAGGAAACAGCCTATGGGTCAAAAAAAAAATCATAAAAGAGCCCGCTAATCACTGCTCCCATAAAAAAGAGTTTAGAAGAGTGGGCCAAAGAGAGGTCAGTATTAAAGGATAGAAAGCTGTATATAGAAAATGGGAGTCACTGAGCCCTTGTATGTGTAACTATTCAATGTGATATGCAGCAACCACCACCACCACCACCACCACCAAAATGCACCTGCGATATATTTGGTTGTCCCGCACGTGAGCTGTTGTATTTAAGAGGGATGAAAAATGGTTCGACGTTTAACAGGAAAAAATTTGTATCATGTGGCGACCGTAACAGAATAATTGCTTGTCCCATGAATTCCGGCGACCATCGGGGTGGGGGGGCAGCGGTGTCGGCGGTTGCGGTCAGACGATGCGGGAAGGGAATAATTGGCGGATGGGGGGGAGGGGGCGGTGTTATGCGTTGTGTCCGGTTTGAGTGTGTCTTGCGGTAACGTGTTTTTTGTTTACTTTTTGGCTTGTGTGACGTGGTTGTGTTTTGTGGTAGTTGTTGTTGTTTTTTTTTTTAGTGAAGGGGAGTAAAAAACACACCTGCTATTATGTTACTGTTGTTTGTGTTTTATGGTAAGGTGGTTGTTTTTAGTTGTGTTTTTCGTGGTAGTGCTTTGTTTTTGGTTCTTTGTCTTGCGGTGACGTTATTTTTTGGTAGTTTTAGGTGTTTTTTTTGTGGTAAGGTGGTTCTTTGTAGTCATGTGTTCTGTGGTAGGTTGTTGTTTTCTTAGTTGTATCTTGCGGTAAAGTTTTTTGTATGTGTTTCATGTGTTAAGGTGGTTTTAAATTGTGTGTTTTGTGATAAAGTGGGTTTTGTGTGTGTGTCTGTGTGTGTGTGTGTTTGTTTGTGTGTTTCTTGTGGTAAGGTGGTTGATTTAAGTTAGGTGTTTTTATGGTAGTTTTTTTGGGGGGGTTGTGTGTCTTGCAGTAAAGTGTTTTGTTCAGCGATAACTAGACGGGATAGACGTACCAATTGCTCGTGTTTTCATGTCTGATATGCAGTTACAAAAATAGAATAAAATCATCAACCGTTTGGGCAAATAACATTAATGAGAGAGAGAGAGAGAGAGAGAGAGAGAGAGAGTAAAAGAGTGAAATATATCTTGAAATACAGAATAGCGAGAACATGACGCCAGGAACTAGAAAAACGGATACAAATGACATAAAGAGGAGAGGGGTTAGTAGAGGCGTCAGTAACAGGACCAAACACCCGGTCTCAACAGTGAACTAAAACAGACATTAACTGAGGCTCGGCGTGCACCTGTGATCGTGACAGGTACGCAGCGGCCAAATCCATCACCCTCACGCGCGAGCAGGTAATTACAGCGTGTTATTAATGATGCGCCGATCATCATTAGGAGGCTGCGGCGGGGGAGATAAAGAGAGATACGCGGGCTTGCTCCTATTTTTGGGTTAATTGTCATGTAGTTTAAAGGCTCGATTGTACTCTGCTGTCACGGTACAACACAGTGTCATTATAATCATAGTTATCATACAAAGCAAACTGTATTCCCCGTGTAATTTTTAGGAGGCTGCGGCGGGGGAGATAAAGAGAGGTAGAAGAGGAAAGGAGGTTAGGTTAGGTTAGGTTAGGTTTACATGGGTTTGCTGCCCTTATATTGCGCTTGATTATCATATTGTTTAAAGGCTCAATTCTGGGCTGCTTTCATGGTACAAAACAGTGACATAATTAGGAGGCACGGCGGCAAAGATGAAGACAGTTACGTGGTTGGTTTGCTCCCAATTTTGGGTTATTTGTCTTATAGTTGAAATGCTCAATTCTGGGCTAGTTTCACGGTACAAAACTATGCCGCTATAATCGCCCAAAGCAAACTGTACTATCCATGTTTGTCAGGTGCTCTGCAAATCACCCAGTGCTAGAGTGCTCCTGAAGTAAAAAGGTAGAGTTGGGGGCACACGATATAGCTGTTTGTGCCCTCGGTGTTAATATCCATCGCATTGCCCATTGAACCTGTAGTGGGTGATTCTATACATATTTATAATCTTTAGTATATAGTATTTATATTTAGTAGTTAGTTTGGGAGCATACGAACCCTCTGTACTGAACTGTGGAACTGACCAAAAATTAGTTTCCTATATCGTGAAGGCCAGAGTGAGTGTTGTTTTTACACCTTTTGAAGAGGCAGAGAGAGAGAGAGAGAGAGAGAGTGTGAGGGTGTTCCTTACCCTACTCAAGAATACTGCTGCTCCTCCCATGAACTTCACCTTGGAAATACTAGCGTCCTGATTCGACTCAATTACCTACCGATCTTGTGAATTAAGTGTACCTGGAAAAGTTTGTTATTTAGAGTGTGTGTCTATATTTTCACTGCCTTATTGTATTTATTGTTGTTTATTTAGTATCCTTAATAGCAAAGACCAGAGTGGATGTCGTTTTTGCACCTTCTGAAGAGGCAGAGAGAGGGGGAGGGGAAGGGGAAGGGGTGGGTTGGATGTATCTGGAAAAGTTTGTTATGTAGAGTGAGTCTTCATATTTTCACTGTCTTTATTTGTGTTTATTGTAGTTTATTTAGCATCCTCAGTAGTGATGACCAGAGTGGGTGTGGTTTTTGCACCTTCTGAAGAGGCAGAGAGAGGGGGAAAGCTTGGGGGGAGTTGGATATACCGGGGACAGTTTGTTATTTAGAGTGAGTCTTCATATTTTCACTGTCTTTATTTGTGTTTATTGTAGTTTATTTAGCATCCTCAGTAGTGATGACCAGAGTGGGTGTGGTTTTTGCACCTTCTGAAGAGGCAGAGAGAGGGGGAGGGGAAGGGGAAGGGGTGGGTTGGATACATCTGGAAAAGTTTGTTATGTAGAGTGAGTCTTCATATTTTCACTGTCTTTATTTGTGTTTATTGTAGTTTATTTAGCATCCTCAGTAGTGATGACCAGAGTGGGTGTGGTTTTTACACCTGAATAGGGAGGAAGAGGGGGAATGGGAGGGGTTGGATTGAAATAAATGTACCTGGGAAAGTTTGTTATTTAGAGTGTGTGTCCATATTTTCCGTGTCTTTTATTGTATTTACGCACTGGGTTTCATTGCCGGTTCCAATAACAGAATGGCCTTTATGTATTTGAAAGAGAGGGGAAAAATATGGGAGCGTTTGTTCATATTTTTGTTCGGTTTAATAATAGGTTTTGCAGAGTAAGTTATTTTTCAGGGTATTGTTATCATTGAACGGCATAGCTAATTGTCTTTATATTCTTGGGAGAGACAGACACAGATAGACAGACAGACAGACAGACAGACAGACAGGCAGACATACAGACACACACATTCAAGCAGACAGACAAACAGACACAGACAAACAGACAGAGAGACCGATGATAAAGGAGTGAAGCATATTGGTAAATGGATTCTGGTATTATAAAAAAGTAAGACAGAAAAAGAGTGAGAGAGAGAGAAACAATGAGTAAAACTATATATTAATTTAAAAAGCAAGCAAATAAAGCATAGAAGATGACAAAAGACTGAAGCGATATAAAAAAAAATGAGTTCTGTATATTCTAAAGAGTAAGAAAGAAAGTAGAAGATACAAGGAGTAAAACGATATATTAAACAGAGAAAATAAGAAAAAGTAAGTAAAGTAAGGAAAAGAAAATTATAAAAGGATGAAGGGTAATAAAAAATGGGTTCTGTTTATTCTAAAGAGCAAGAGACAAAGACAGTAAGAGAGAAAATAAAGTTAAATGACATAATAAACAAAAAATCTCAGAAAAAGTGGAAAAGTAAGGAAAGTGAAGCATGGAAGCGTCATACTTAATGGGTCGTGTATATTCTAAAAAGTAAAAGAGAAAAAGAATAAGAGAGAAAATAAAGTTAAATGATATAATAAACATAAAAAAAAATTGAAAGAAGTAGAAAAGTAAGTAAATTAAAACATAGAAGGTGACAAAGAGATGTTAAGTAATAATATACGGGAGAGAGAGAGAGAGAGAGAGAGAGAGAGAGAGAGAGAGAGAGAGAGAGAGAGAGAGAGAGAGAGAGAGAGAGAGAGAGAGAGAGAGAGAGAGAGAGAGAGAGAGGATGTAAGAAGTAAAACGAAACACTAAATAAAAATCATAAAGCAAATTAGGTGACAAAAGGACGTTATGTAACAATATACGGGAAAAGGCGAAAGAGAAATAAATAAAAAAAAAACAGGAGAGGATGTGAGGAGGAAAACGAAATACTAAATAAAAAAAACGTTAAAAAAATTGGCAAAGTGCAGCATAGGAGCGCTCTGTAAACCAATGCAGGGAGGAGTAAGAACATAAGCCGCTGGTAAATGGAGCAATAGACTAAAAATATAGGAGGGATGTACCGACTCAACAGACCCAGCGGACAGATATTAATGACACCTGCAATCATCCGCGGCCTCTCTCTCTCTCTCTCTCTCTCTCTCTCTCTCTCTCTCTCTCTCTCTCTCTCTCTCTCTCTCTCTCTCTCTCTCTCTCTCTCTCTCTCTCTCTCTCTCTCTCATCACTATATTTCCTTATTTTGTCCTTATTTAGGGGTGGGTTTATCTTTATTTTCTTGTTTATTGTTTTCCACTGCCCGAAAATCACCTTGTACAGTATTTTTCTATGTATTTATAACGATGAATTCTTATACGGAAAGTTTTAGGGCACACTTCCCGCTGAATATCGTGGAAATCTTCATACGAAATCCTAGTTTCATTATATTTTATGGCCATGTTAAGAGCACCATTTACATAACTTTTATTTTTCTCTCCCTTGTTTCATTTAACTTTGATGTGGTAGCCTTCCCTTGTTTGGAGGAGGAAAAAAAGAAGAGGCTGCCGATGTTAACGCAACCCAAGTTTGAGCAGCCTGTTTTTACGAACCAGACCAAGCTGATTAAAAGTTGGTCCCCGTACGGAAAAAGAGGCGTGTTCCTGTTGGGCTTCCGTATGCTAGACTTTGCCCTCAGTGCCTTTTTCAGTTAGTCCCTTAACTTGCCGAGGCCTTTGTCAGCATCCCGGTGGTCAGAGTGGGAAGACATAGAATTAAAAGTTTCTCCTCGTATTAAAAAAGAGGCATCCTGTTGGGCCTCCTTATGTTAGACTTTGCCCTCAGTGCCTTCTTTAGTGGGCTCCTTAACCTGCTCTGCCCCTTCGTCTGCGTCCCGGTGGTCAGAGTGTGAAGACGGAAGATTTTCAAGTTTCGTAACGTAGTTTGTCTTCTTAACAATGTTTGACTGATGAAATATGACGTTTTTCGGGAGAACATACTTGGTTTATTCGTATCTTAACCTCAGTTTTATTTGACTTTGCTCTTTGCATTATTTTTACTACCTGTCTTGCTAAGGATTATGATTATGACCGGACAGTAAAGAATAAAGTTCGTTTATTTAAAATTTATACAAAGCAGAAGAGGGATATACAGACATGACTGGCTAACGAACAAGAAGGATATGACTTTACCCCATCCCGCTACCCCTCCCCCCGCCAAATAAAAAAGGTGAAATAACCCCAATAAAGAAATAAAATCCCTCTTTGTTCTCAGTGAAATCATTTGCTGGACTAAGATCAAGAGCGGCTGCCGCTGACCCAGGCCCATTGTAACCTTTTGTTAGATCTAAAAACAGAATTGATCCTGTGGAAGAAAGAAAAAGGTAAATTGATCCTTTCATACCCATATTTTTTGGTCTGATTGATCCTCCATCCCATGCCTGTTGTGACTTTTTATTCGCGGTTCAGTAATTGACTTTATTGTAACGCTTTTTTTTTTTACATGCCAGCCTATAAAACCGTTCTTGAGGGGCCTGGATGGTAGTCGGCTCCAGCCCGCCATGGCGCAGTCGTATCAAGTACATATAAATGAAGTCTTTGAATATTCCAGGTATTTCACTCCTGGCTGGTTTATGCTTTAGTTTCCGAATTAAGCGTTCATGGTCGCTCAGCCGAAAACATACCACGAAGCTTGACCGAAAGACGTATTAGCTTACAAAAACAGGGAGGGATATACGTAAGCGGGCAGGCATAACAATAGACCGCAAGAGAAGAGAAAAGACAGACATAAAGAAGAAAAAACTTAGAGAGATAGACAGACAAAAATAGTGGATAGATGAAAATACGAGATATGTTACAAGAATAAAATGAAAAGCTACGAATGAATGCACGATTTAAATAAGAAAATAGACAGAAAAAGAGAGAGAAAAGAGAGAGAGAGAGAGAGAGAGAGAGAGAGAGAGAGAGAGAGAGAGAGAGAGAGAGACACGAAGATGGATAGGTGAAGATACGAGATGTTAAAAAATAAAATTAAAAATAAACGGATAAAAAAATACAGAAAAAGAAAAGACAAACATACAAAAAAACATAGATAAACAGATAGATACCTGAAGATACGAGATATGTTAAAAAAAAAATGAAAAACTACAAATGAACGCAGAATTTAAATAAAAATAACATGCAACTAAATCTGATAGTCCCGTGCGCTAAAACTGGACGTCTTGTCGATCACGGTTTTATTGACATTTTTATGCGTTTTTATGACGGGTTACTAAGGGCCATGTCATACTGATTATTTTCATACTGCATATTTTAGTTGATTTTAACATTTTACGCCATTTTCGTCTTTCGTGTCTACTTGCTCTTAAGATAATTCGTGGTTCGAGTAATGGGGTCAGTAGCCTATATATATAATGTTTTGTGTGGGCACCATTCATTATTGTTTTCCGATGCTAGGGATACCAGAGATCATAATTAGTGTCTTCTTTAGCGATGATATGAATAGCCCTCCGATATTTGTTTTTCTCTTTCAGGGTGAATTTGTATTTTGTCCCTCCGTGTCTCTTGATGGCTTATCGCTACCTTCATAAACACACTGGTGACATTTTTTTCTAATCTGCAGGAAATCGAAAGAAACTGTCTCGTTTTTCGTTTTTACAAGAAAGAAAGCAGATTAAGGGCAACAACAAAAAAAAAAGGATGAAAAAAAGCCCGGTAATCGCTGCTCCTAAAAAAGATAAAAGTAAAGAGTGGCCGAAAGAGAGGTCAATTTCGGGTGGTTGTTTATGTTCCAAGTCGGTTTATTATAGAGGCAGAAATGTTGGGGCGAATTTTAGAACATTTACACCATGAATGACAAAAGGCAACTCTACCAAAATGTTCGTCACGAGATGAAAAATTTACACACACACACACACACACACACACACACACACACACACACACACACACACACACACACACACATGCAGCACAAATATTGAATAAGAAAATAACGAAAAAAAAATATGGAAATAAATCTACGCTCACATCCTGCCACATTTAACTTACGCGCGCACGCACCTACCCCCTCCCTCCCAAACACACACACACACACACACACACACACACACACACACACACACACACACACACACACACACACATACACACACGTACACACCGCCAGAAATGCAGAATGCCCGTAGGTTTATATTGTTCAGCACCAATTTACCTCCGAAAAACTTCCCTTCCCCTCTGCGGGCGGTGTGCAATGAATTTCTTTCCCTTGAACTGCAGTTTTCGCCAACGACTCGCTTTGGGTGTGCAGTATTGATTAAGCCTTTTTTTACCTTCCTCAAAGCAGTGTTGGCGTATTTATTTTACAGGCTAATTCGTTTTCCTAACCTTTAGCGCTTCGGGTGCAGTTTGTTTTCTCTCTCTGCTTCGTTCGTTTTCGTTGGCTTGAAGTTCAATTTATTTCAAGGCAATGACGGATTAGGTTTTTGTCTTATGTGTGTGTGTGTGTGTGTGTGTGTGTGTGTGTGTGTGTGTGTGTGTGTGTGTGTGTGTTTAGGTTGCATCTCGATCGGCCCTGTTGTTGTCGCGTTTCTGCCTCAGGTTTCGTCTTTATCTCGTTTTATTTTGCTCAAAGTTCAATTTATTTCGGGGCAATGACGGATTAGCCTTTTTTTGTGTGTGTGTTTTCAGGTTTCATCACGATCGGCCTTGTTGTTGTTGCGCTTCTGCCTCAGTTTTCGTCTTTATTTCGTTTTCGTTAAGTTATAGGTATTTAAAGACAGTGACGTATATTAGTAGTTTTTAATTTCGATCACCCTTGTTTTGGTAGTTTTCTTTCTGGTATTAGTTCCTTAGGCTGTAGTTTTAATTGGTTTAAAGTTCTATGAATTTCAAGACAATGATGACGAGTTAGTTTATTTTTTAAGGCTTCATTTTCATCAGGCTTCCTGTTTGGGTGTTAATTGCCTTATTACGCGTTTTAGTTTGAAGTTTTAATTAGTTCAAGGCAGGGACGTATGAGGGTTGTTTCTTTGGCTTCACAGTGATCCGCTTCCTCGTGTTTATATGTGTTCTATTGCGTCTATTGAGTGTTCGTGTTCTCCCCACTGAATAGCTCTGTGGGAAGGGCCTCTCGAAATGCCTATTGACAAGTTCCTCCTCGGTTTTTCCTGTCCCAGATATCCAGTTTTTTTCAGCATGTGTGGAGGAGGGAAAATTTTGTGATAGGAGATTCGTGACCAACATATATAGTAGTAACAGTGATTCTGTGTTCCCCTAATAAAAAAACCTATATCCAGAGATGAGCCCGTATACTGTATATTGGCTTATACCGTATGTTGGCGCTTTATGCAGCCAATATACATGCGATTTTTTTTTTATCCCTGGTGCTTTTTCCACAGATTTTCGGGGGTACGATTTAAAATTTAATTCAAGGTTAAGTGAAAGAATATACCAATCTGCATTTCCCGGGACCATTTATTCCGTATTCTTCTCTTCACTCTGCTATTCAATTTTCTTCTTTTGTGTTCCTCTTTTTTTCGCGTCCTCTGCGTGAGCGAAATGAAATCAGTCTGCGTTTCTTGCGACTATCATTGAATATTACTCTCGTCACTCTTTTCGACTGCAATATCTTCTCTTTGTCCCCCTTCTCTCCATTCTGTTGCCTCTCCCTTGTCCTTTTCTCCCGTTGCTTCATCCTCCCGCAGCAGTCCTGATCCCCATTCCATTCCCAGTCACCATCACTCGCGGGAATCCCGGAATGAACCCAGGAAGTGAAAGCTTTCAGTGGGATATTGGCAGAGGCGAGGCGGTGCGGGCCGGGCTGTCTTGTGCAAGTGGCGGGGAGCGTCCTGCTTTGGTCCCTAAGTGCTGGGGCTCGTGAGGGAAAGGTGAAGGTGGCTCGTGCGTTTACAGGTGAGCGGGTGTTTGTTGATTGTAGGTGTGTTTGGCTGGCTGGGTTGTGATGGAGTTTGTGAAGTGTGTGTGTGTGTGTGTGTGTGTGTGGGTGGGTGGGTGGGTGGGTAGGGAGTATGGTAGCCACTTCCCCAAAATTATTACAATGGATGGGTGATAGGTGTCGTAAACAGCAAGATTAAGAGTCAGGGATATTCCTAAGAGTGGAGCAGTAAGATGGAGAATTATCAAAAAGTAGCCCCGTAGGAGTTGATGGCAAATCACTAACCGCTTGTACCGAGGAAGGATCCACGGGCGCTTCAGTACTTCAAAATACAATCCTTCCGCTTTGACTTGACTGCCATTCTTTTAAACTATTCTGAAGAGGATTTTCGAACATCTTTCAGCACACCCTTACGAGACATCGCGCCCAAGCACATATATTTGACAAGGCTTTCGTAGGAGTTGTGGGCATTTTCATGAGTAGTTCTATGACCCTGGTGGTAGTTTGACCCTTCTTCTGTACCATGAACCTAAAAAGAATACCCTCATGGTGATCCGACTGATCTTTTTGGCCTTTGAATATAGTTGGTGCGAATGTTGGAAGCGTCTGACAATACCAGTCATAGTGTGGAGGTAATGCGTGCTCTGTTAAATGCTTGTCTTTTTTTTTTTACGTGTACGCCTATAGCGCCGGTAGGCTTTCTTGGGGGGCATGGATGGTAGTAGGCAAGTGTTTATAGTGGTACCATCTTCTCTTGGCTCATGCTGCCTCCCGGAACTCGTTGTTGATTCGCTTGGACGGTTTCCTCTAGAGTCCAGGTTGATGAGTGGTCTTCAGGACAGCATGTGGGTAGTTTTAAGCCACTCGGCGGTGACTGAAAAATCCGAGGTGGTAGCGTGGGGATTCGAACCCGCGTCGTCCATCACGCGGTGAATGTGGGCCCAGCATGCTACTGCTCAGCCACCGCCTACCCATTTCTGGAGCCATTGTAGCAAAGCCTATGAATTTAGCGTAAGTAGTTAATTGACGCTCAACGCATAAATCCTTCTTTCCAACTACTGTCTTCCATGTTATATCCTTTATTCCTCGTCACCTTTCTGCTTGATTTATCGCTACTTTAGTTGGTGGTTTTCATTCGCTTAAATCAGACAGCATTGAAATTCTAGAGCAGTTTGCCTTGTTTTTCACTCTTCCGCTGGTTGCTGCAACGTGATTTGACATTTGAACATTTATAAGGCTCTCTTTTGTAATGTACTCACCAGTGTTCAGCCCAACGTTGCCAGATTGTCGTACTCACCCGATTATATTTCCCGACTTCCTACCCCTAAACTGTTTTCTGGGCTCCAGTAACGAAATTTATTTATAGTTATCGTTAAAAGAGTTAGATCCAAAAGTTTTTTGTGGCAATAGTTACCAGTTAGGCGTCAGAAACCGGTAAATACTATGCTCTGAGTACGATAACGGTGGTTCAGCCTTATGGCAACCGTCTCATCTACTCCTTTGCAGGCGAATCCAACGTCCTTTGACTAGCGATCGTCCCAGCAAGAATAACACATCCCTTTTTAAAGAGTTTCCACCGAGCATCGAACCTGTGACCTTTCTCTTATTTCGTAACGCTGCTGAAGAGAGAACTTGGTGAAATTCACTGCCACCAGACATGATTTTGCTAACTACTTTTCAAGCTAAGATAACCTTCGAGACACCTCAGCCACACAGCCCTGCATAAAACAACCTCGGGTGGCTCATCGCTGGGAATCTTAAACTGGGAATCTTATGAAGCATTCCACACCTTGCTATGTCCCCTTTAATCGTGTTCAGTTAGACCTGCTCATAGATTATCCACCCGATAGAGCTCTGTATAGAGGTCTTGTATACACAGTGGTCTTGTATGTTTGTGTATGACGGTCTTGGCCTGACTTGATAGGGGCCGTTCCTCGCATACACCCCGTCAAAAGAGATGCAAAGCTCTTCATCTTGTACATTTTCCTATATTAAGCATCACGAATGCAGTTTTTTTCCCTCGTATAATATTCTCCTAGCAATTTTTTATTTATTTCGTAAGTATTTAAAAAGTACTTACGTGGTATCTTTAGCGATTCGGACCACAGAGTCACGGAAAGGGAAGATGGGAAGGAGTTGGATTTGAGAGAGAAGGAAGTAAGACAAGAACAGAAACGAGAACTTGAAAACCGACAACAACTTTTCTATTGCAAGCATTCCTAATTTCTTAACTACCGTCCTTTATCCACTCACCACTTTTGGCCTCCATCTCGCTGCTGTTGTAATTCTCTTTTTCGTATCTATCATGGGCACTATTCTCACAAACTTCCTCCTAACTTGAATACTGAAGGCACCTTTTCATATCGTCAGAAAACCCATTTTCTTAACAACCAGCCTTCATCCACTCACCACTTTCGGGCTCCATCTTACTGCTGTTGCTATCCGCGTTTTCGTAGCTATCATGGGCACTACTCTCACAAACTTCCTCCTAACTTGAATACCGACAACAGCTTTTCATATCACCAGAATACCCATTTTCTTAACTACCAGAATTCACTCACTCACCACTTTCGGCCTCCATCTTACTCCTGTTGCTATCCTCTTTTCCGCACTGTTATCACCATGGCCACTCTTTACTCGCCTGAAATTCCTCCTAGCTGCACGCCACGCCACACCCCGCCAGGTTCCTCTCCCCCAGCGCCGGGCCGGTCAACAAAACTTTCTGCTCACGCTCATCACTATTCTGCCCATCTCTCTCGTCGTGTTCTTCGTCCCTTTCACTGATAAACTTTCCAACAGCCTGCTTCCCGCCGTTTACACCTTCTTACAAACTCCTTCAAGAGGGGAGAGAGACAGGAGACACCTCGCTCACTAAAATTCTACTCAGCTTTTCTCTTATTGTTTTTCCAAGCCGAGGTAAATATTAAGCGAGGACCCATTTTCTTTCAGGGCTTCCTCCTTTTCATCAAGGGAATGGAGAGGGTGCGGGAGGTAATTAAATAGGCATTTGTTTGCGTGGAAGGGCCTCCGTAAATATGCTTAATACGCCCCACGAGTTTTACGGGGTGGAGAGAGAGAGAGAGAGAGAGAGAGAGAGAGAGAGAGAAAGAAAGAAAGAAGAAGAAGACAAATAGACAGACAGAGAAACAGAGTAGTAAAAGATTTTGGGATTTAAACAACTGATCAAGAGCACTTTCTCCATAACCGATAAACACACACACACACACACACACACACACACACGACACCCACCCACCGTAGTAAGCCAGCCCGCCGCTTCCCACCTACCGCTCCCCAGGATCGGCCCACGCTTATTTCAGGATCTCAAACACAATTTCCCGAAGATCCAGCGGCGGTCAGACTTGTCTCAGATAATCCCGGGGCGTCAGGGCAAGTACCGAGGCTCACCTGTGGGAGAAAAGAAAGGTGTTAGGGAGTGTCTGGTTGTGGGGGGCGGGAAGTGTGTGTGTGTGTGTGTGTGTGTGTGTGTGTGTGTTTGTGTGTGTGTGTGTGTGTGTGTGTGATGCGAAATTATTGCTTAAAATCTACAAGTCGATATAATATAAGAGAAGACATCTATATATTAAGAAATTAAATAGTTTCCTTACCCATTGTTTTATAGGACAAATATCTTTTTTCTGCCCAAAGTCTCGTTTCTTATGGTGAGAGTGGGTGGAGATTTCCCATCCCGAAACACACACACATACACACACACACACACACACACACACACACACACCACCTCCCACACACACATATATACCCAGCGTTGTGTCGTGTGTCCTGAACGGTTTCTGGGTCCGGCAAGTGATTTGTACCCACGTGGCATCTACAGGTTGACGGAGGAGGCGCCTGACAGGTGATATTGGTGTATAGAGTGGGCGGGCGGTGGTTGGGGCTGTCAGCGGGCGAAGGGAGGAGAGCATGCAGAGGTGGAGAGAACAGGGAAGAGGAGGGGCATGAGGGAGGCGGGGGAAAGAAATTATAATTCATCCGTGAAATGCAGTTAATGCCAGGTTCGTTGTTTTGCTGGTGTATTGTTTGGTGTTTTGCACTGCTGTTGTGTGTATTAGTTAGAGGTTTGTGCAGGGTAATGGTAATATGAAAGAGGGAAAAAAACAGAGGAAAAAAAATGCAGAGAGCCAGTTGTGTGAAGATGAGTGTTGTGTTGTGTGGTGTGTTAATGGTTAGTGAAGGCAGACATGAAGCGTGACCACAGAGAAAGAAAAAGGTGTAGTGAGCAAGCTATATAAAAATGTGTTACTTTGTGTTGTGTTTTTATATCAACTAAAGGTGCGTAGTGTTACAAGCAGGAGTATGGACGTGTGGGCGAATATGAATCGTGACAACAGAGCGAAAACAAGTGTAGTGAGCCGACGGTGTGATTCTGTGTTATGTTGTATCTAAAAAGTACCTCTGTAACATTAGCGATTCGAACCACAGAAAGAGAGAGAGACACACGGAAAGGGAGGGAAGATGGGAAGGAGGAGGAGAAATATATGAGAAAGAAGGAAGAGGGAACAGAAAAGAACATAAAATAGACAAAGTATATGAGAAGAAAAAGCAGAAAAGGATATAAAAGGGAAAAAAAGGAGTCTACTTATAGTGTAGGAGGAGGATAAGGATATGATAAAGAAGGAAGAGGGAACAAAAAAAACAGAAAAGACAGAGTATAAGAGAAAACAAAGCAGAAAAAGGATATAAGAATGAAGAAAGGAGGTGTCTATTTAGGGTACATATATGAAGGGTTCTGACGAGGGATATAAACCTGTGGGCGAGAATGGAACGGTGACGCCAGGTGAGAAAATAGGGTAGTACTATGGCAATTGTGTGAGGATGAGTGTTATGTTGTGTGTGTTTTTATACCTTAATTTTACTTGGTGGTTAGCAGGGTGATGCCTCGGGATATGCACCCATGAGCGAGAATGAAAGGGTGACGCCAGGTGAGGAAATAGGGTAGTAGTACTATGCTAATTGTGTGAGGATGAGTGTTATGTTGTATGTGTTTTTATACCTTAATTTTAGTTGGTGGTGTGCAGGGTGATGGCTCGGGATATGCACCTGTGGGCGAGAATGGAAGGTGACGCCAGGTGTGAAAAAGGTGTACTATGCCAGTTGTATAAGGGTGAGGGAGTCCAGCTGTAATGTGTCGTTTTGTGTTGTTTGTGGCTGGAAAAGTGCAGGAGTATGGAGAGTGGCGATACGTCAAAAAAAGTGTGCTACGTCAATTGTGTTGTGTTGCGTTGTGTTGCATTGTGGTTACTGGTCAGCGCCGGATGAATTATGGCCGGGACACACGACTGTGGGCAAGTGTGGAGCGTGACGGCAGGTGAGAAGGTGTGTGGGAAAGAGAGAGGCTCAGGTGGGCAGGTTTGGGATAGCGTGTACGAAGTGTTCTCAGCATCCTGTGTTAGGGCGATGTAAGGACTCAGATGCAGGAATTTGGCAATTTTAAAAGTTAGAATTGAAGTATGGTGTGGTCCGTGAGTGAGAAAAAATAACTTATGTTGGAGGTAGTCATCGCAATTACGTAAAACTATCACATTACTGCAATTCATATTATCTGCCAACCTCATTGTTGCAGGCTTATATTTTTGGCGCCGGCATCGACATGTCAACGGAAGCTTAGTGCATTTACTTGCAATCATGTAATTTATCATTCAATCGTGTTTGTCTGTCTGTCTAATTATGTTGTGGGGTCATACAGACATTGAGATATTCCTGAACAGGGGCCGCAGTGCCAAGGAGGGACAGTCTTTGCTCTTGGCCATTGTTGCAATAGATAGATTATTCAACGAGGCCCTGGTGGCTTTCAGGTTTATTAACAATGGTGAAAAGGTCACGGCTACATACATGCGTCTATATATCATATTTTCTTTTCTTTTCTCTGTTTTTATTTATTCATTTATTGATATAGTGGGACCTGAATGTGTGTGTGTGTGTGTGTGTGTGTGTGTGTGTGTGTGTGTGTGTGTGTGTGTGTGTGTGTGTGTGTGTGTGTGTGTTCGCTCACGCATGCATGAGACCCAGGAGACTTTGGCATAAACAGACGTAATCCTTTATTCTGTTAGGAAATTATCTTCCGGATAACGTCGGAAAACACACAGCCGCGAAACCCACTTAGGTCGAGCCAGGTAGGGGCCGTCCATCTGGTGGCGGCGGTGGTTGCCATGGCGACGGTGGGGCCGCGGCGGCGGGGAGTCAGGTGAGGAGGAGGCGGCGGCGGCAGCAGCAGCAGCAGCGCTAGGCACGTCGCAGCGCCTCCCTCCCATCCAACAGGTGCCGGGGAGCAGGACGCAGAGGGAAGGCGCAGGTCATGGCGTGTTGGCCAGCGTGTACATGCTCCAGGTACTCGTATCGCTAATTAGTCTGCTAACTAAGCTAAGATACAAAAAATTATCAGTAAAATAATGACTGGAGAACATTATTATGACGGTTGCTCATTTCATGGCTCAGCTAATTTTTCCAAAGCTGTCTTCTGATGTGAACGATAATTGAAGGGTGCGTACAAAATGGCGAGGATACCCTAATGTCCCGCTACAAGGGCCGCCGCAGGGTGTGATAGTCGGTCCTGGCCGGGGTTGTGCGAATTGGAGGCAGGGTCTTTTTGTTTATCGTGTGTGTGTGTGTGTGTGTGTGTGTGTGTGTGTGTGTGTGTATGTGTGTGTGTGTGTGTCTGCCGTAACTCCCAGGCACTTTAAGCGGAGAGTCTCACACAACCTCAGGGAGCTGTATGCAGGAGAACGTTGAAAAAAAATATATATGGTGTGAGTCCACCGTGGAGCAGCAGTATCAGCCAGGTGGGGCGGCGCGCTCGTCAGCTCGGTGGTGGTGGTGGCGGTGGTGGTGGTGGTGGAGGTTGCCGTGCGAGTTGCCATGGTGACTGTGGCTCGGGATGGAGGGCACCACGGCGCGGCACGGGCGGAAAAGGCGGAGTTTAATGTTGCTTGTCAATCATTGCGCCTCGATGACCAGAACCAATCGCCTCGAGGCAGTCGGCATGCGGCGGCAACAGCAACGACAACAGCAGCGGTGAAGACAGTGGTGGCAGAGGCGGAGGTGGCGGTGGAAAAGCTTTAGAGTGTTGTGTGTGTGTGTGTGTGTGTGTGTGTGTGTGTGTGTGTGTGTGTGTGTGTGTGTGTGTGTGTGTGTGTGTTTCGGGATGGGAAATCTCTACCCGTTCTCTCCATACGAAACAAAACTTTGGGCAGAGGAAAGATATTTGCCCTATAAAACAATGGGTTAGAAAACTGGTTAATTTCTAAATACATAAAAGTCTTCTCTTGTAGATTCGATTCATTAACAACATGAAGGAGTTAAATGTTCCCCGTTACGTCCGTAGATTGAAGCTGCTAACCATATCACGCGTTCCTTTAATTCACGACTTTTCACGCACTCACCATCAATCAATCAGTCCACCTCAAGACCCTGTGGGATTTGTGTAGTTTTCTTTTAACCTGGTACCAGCGGGGATCATGTTTCTTAATGGTCCCTCTAAGCAAGAAAAATCTGAAAAATTCATCACTCACACAAACCATTTCATAATATATATATCAAAGCATTTGTGATCAGTTTATGCATCATCTATTTTGGGGGGTTTATATCATGGCACAAATTTGGCCCGTCGCTGCTACACGGTAAAGCCACAAATTTGGCCCATCGCTGCTACACGGTAAAGCCACAAATTTGGCCCATCGCTGCTACACGGTAAAGCCACAAATTTGGCCCATCTCTGCTACACGGTAAAGCCACAAATTTGGCCCGTCGCTGCTACACGGTAAAGCCACAAATTTGGCCCATCGCTGCTACACGGTAAAGCCACAAATTTGGCCCGTCGCTGCTACACGGTAAAGCCACAAATTTGGCCCATCGCTGCTACACGGTAAAGCCACAAATTTGGCCCATCGCTGCTACTCTGTAAAGCCACAAATTTGGCCCGTCGCTGCTACACGGTAAAGCTACAAATTTGGCCCGTCGTTGCTACACGGTAAAGCCACAAATTTGGCCCGTCTCTGCTACCAGGTTAAACGGAGAGAAATAATGGTTCTGACTCCGGTTCGACGTACTTGTAAGGACAGTTGTATGGTAGTGGCAAAAGATAGCTCGAATTCGTCCATTAAATCGAGTGTGTATTGTATGTTTTTTTTTAGCAAACCTTCAAAGTATCCCCTTAGTTTGTGTTAGGAGGTCAGACATTTCATAACGAGTAAGGACAATAGCTTCATAGTGGTAAAGGGTAGCTCGAATTCATCCTTTAAATCGAGTGTGTATTGTATGTTTTTTTAGCAAACCTTCGTAGTGTCCCCTTAGTTTGTGTTCACAGGTGAGGAACATTTTAAGACAAGCAAAGGCAGCGTTGTCAAATTATCATACTCTGAACATTGCAGTTATCATCATTAGGCTTCTAGACAGTCGTAACCACACAAACAACGATAGGAAATTAAAGTTATAATTAAAACGGTTAGATATTCATGGTTTTCGGGGTTTTTTGAGTTATCGGTCAGAAACTACGAAAATGCAATGCGCTGTGTACGATAATTTGCCAACGTTGAGTAAAGGGAAAGGATCACACACGTGCACTCTATCCAAACGGTCCTAAAGACGAAGCTTAACCCGAGGCACACGACAAGACCAGCAGCGGCTCTTCCTTGGTTGGCCGCGGGCGTTTCAGGAGCATGTTGCGCTTCTAAAACGTTTACATGAGGCTGCCGCTTGATGCCCCGCTTTGGGAGGCCGCGTGTCACTAATGAGATCAGCGTTATGGGCGAGATCAATGCCACTCAGCGTTGCCAGTTTCAGGAGGAGTTGTGAACATCCTCAGTCGACAGCACGGTTTGTAGGTTAAGCATCATCTATTCTGTGGGATTAATTTGCTGGTGAGATTTTAACCTGTCTGCTGCGATTGGCACGGATTTAGCCTTTACTGGTAGCCTGGAAACACATACTCCCAGGTCTTTCTCTGCCTCTGGTGGATAGTGGAGTGTTTCCCATGTGGTATTGGTGTGCTGGATATCCCCTCCCAAGGTGCAGGACTTTATATTTTTCTTCACTGAATTGTAACAACCACTTTTTGTTCCATTCCTGTAGCTTGGTGAGGTCTGACTGTAGGAAATCCGTAGTCAATGGGTTAACACACGTATGGCTTTGTTATTATATCCATTATTATAACCATGTTCAGCGTTCGGTGCTTAACTAATGAAAGAAAATGGATTGTTTAGCTGGTGAAATTTTAACACATACTACGGTTTTATTATTGTATCTATTATCATACCCATTATTATACCCATGTCCAGTGTGCCAGGGTTAATTAACGAAGGTAAAGTAAGTTAAGGGGTAATAAAGTGGAGAGGTAGTCTTCAGCCGGGCTCTTCACTTTAAATGATTCTACACATTCCCGAAATTGACCTCTCTTTTTGGCCACTCCTCTGTACTCTGCTCAGGAGCAAGTAGCGGGCGCTTTTTTTCATTATTGTTTTCTTTTTTTCACTCCCTTGAACTGTCTCCTTTTCTGTAAAAAATAAAAAAAATAAAAATGCTGAACAACAATTATTCAATGTCTTTTTTTTTTACAGTAAAGGAAGCAGCTCAAGGGCCAAAATAAAAATAAAATTATGAGAAAAGCCCACGTATAAAAAATTTTTAGAAGAGTGGCCAAAAAAGAGGTCAATTTCGAGAGAAAGAACAAATACTAAATGTCGAGCTGGGATGACTTTTCTTTTTTTTCGGAGGGATACATAGACCTGGATACGTGCTACGCCTTTTACCAACCTCATCTCGTTTATGCACTTTTTTTCAGGTAGCGGATGACTACCTCAGACCAAACGTACCCAGATACACACCCACAGTTTTCCCGGGGGAGTGATTTACGAAGCTCAATTACCTTCAACTTTGTCGTGGCGGGTGTTCGGGTGACAACGGTGTCGATAAAGGACGAAATCTCTTCCTCCCAGAGCCCAGTGTGTGGAAAGTTGCTTGATATCGAAACAGGGGTAGGCGGTGGCTGAGTGGTTAGCGTGCTGGGCTCACATTCACCACGCCATGGACAACGTCGGTTCGAATCCCCACGCTACCACCTGGGATTTTTCAGTCACCGCCGAGTGGCCTAAGACTACCCACATGCTGTCCAGAAGACCACCCATCAACCCGGACTCTAGTAGAAACCGTCCAGTGAATTAAGAATGAGTTCCGGGGGGCAGCATGAGCCGAGCATAACTAGCGCCACTATAAAAATTGCCTGCGCCATGACGGGCTTGTACCGACCATTTGGCTCCTGAAGAAAGCCTACCGACGCTATAGGCGAGAATGTAAAAAAAAATCAATAAATAAATAACATTAGTCTTGTCTGTAGGAGGAGACTATAGCTGGTATTTTTTAACTTTTCGGCACCTCAGTTCGCCTGTTTGAAAAGCCTGCCGTATAAGTTGCTGGGCTCTTTTTAGACTGCGTTGGGATCCTATTGATAGTTTTACCCTTGAACGGGACAATCACTTATGAAAATCCGATTAATCTTCTCTGTGGCCTTGAAAAGTAGTCGCAGTGGGAGCCCGATACGCCTAAGAATATATACCTATTAAAAAACGAAGTCCAAGTCATCCTCCCTATACGTAGTCTCACCCTGCATGGCCTCTCCTCGGGCTGGTCTTTATTGCGTCAGCCGAGAAGGGAAGGGAGGATTGTTAAAACTGGAGGTAAACTCGTTATCCTGAAAGACTCTTAACTTGCTCCGGTATTTGTCATGTCAGCGGGGAGAGAACTGATGAAAAATGGAGGTAAAGTCATCATACTTCCATTATTTACCCTCTGCATGACCTTGACGTTCACCGACAACCCTGCAGTCTTAGGGGGATTGAGGGGGAAGGCAACTCTTGAGGCCTAAAACTTTTGCCGACAACCCTGCAGTCTTAGGGGTTGAGGGGGAAGGCAGCTATCGAGGCCTTAAACGTTTGCCGACAACCCTGCAGTCTTAAGGGGATTGAGGGGGAAGGCAGCTATCGAGGCCTTATACGTTTGCCGACAACCCTGCAGTCTTAGGGGGATTGAGGGGGAAGGCAGCTATCGAGGCCTTAAACGTTTGCCGACAACCCTGCAGTCTTAGGGGGATTGAGGGGGAAGGCAGCTATCGAGGCATTAAACGTTTGCCGACAACCCTGCAGTCTTAAGGGGATTGAGGGGGAAGGCAGCTATCGAGGCCTTATACGTTTGCCGACAACCCTGAAGTCTTAGGGGGATTGAGGGGGAAGGCAGCTTTCGAGGCCTTAAACGTTTGCCGACAACCCTGCAGTCTTAGGGGGATTGAGGGGGAAGGCAGCTTTTGAGGCCTTAAACGTTTGCCGACAACCCTGCAGTCTTTTAGGGGGATTGAGGGGGAAGGCAGCTATCGAGGCATTAAACGTTTGCCGACAACCCTGCAGTCTTATGGGGAGTGAGGGGGAAGGCAGCTATCGAGGCCTTAACCGTGTGGCGACAAACCTGAAGTGTTAGGGGGTTTGAGGGGGAAGGCAGCTCTCTAGGCATTAAACGTTTGCCGACAACCCTGCAGTCTTAGGGGGGTTGAGGGGGAAGGCAGCTCTCAAGGCATTAAACGTTTGCCGACAACCCTGCAGTCTTAGGGGTTGAGGGGGAAGGCAGCTATCGAGGCATTAAACGTTACGTTTGCTGACAACCCTGCAGTCTTAGGGGGATTGAGAGGGAAGGCAGCTATCGAGGCCTTAAACGTTTGCCGACAACCCTGCAGTCTTAGGGGGATTGAGAGGGAAGGCAGCTATCGAGGCATTAAACGTTACGTTTGCTGACAACCCTGCAGTCTTAGGGGGATTGAGAGGAAAGGCAGCTATCGAGGCCTTATACGTTTGCCGACAACCCTGCAGTCTAAGGGGGATTGAGAGGGAAGGCAGCTATCGAGGCATTAAACGTTACGTTTGCTGACAACCCTGCAGTCTTAGGGGGATTGAGAGGGAAGGCAGCTATCGAGGCCTTATACGTTTGCCGACAACCCTGCAGTCTTAGGGGGATTGAGGAGGTAGGCAGCTTTGGAGGCCTTAAACGTTTGCCGACAACCCTGCAGTCTTAGGGGGATTGAGGGGGAAGACAGCTTTTGAGGCCTTAAACGTTTGCCGACAACCCTGCAGTCTTAGGGGTTGAAGGGGAAGGCAGCTTTGGAGGCATTAAACGTTTGCCGACAACCCTGCAGTCTTAGGGGTTGAAGGGGAAGGCAGCT
Organism: Eriocheir sinensis; assembly: GCF_024679095.1. Lineage (NCBI taxonomy): Eukaryota > Metazoa > Arthropoda > Malacostraca > Decapoda > Varunidae > Eriocheir > Eriocheir sinensis. Next base: position 3,991,826 of record NC_066553.1, read on the forward strand.
TTGGAGGCATTAAACATTTGCCGACAACCCTGCAGTCTTAGGGGGATTGAGGAGGTAGGCAGCTTTGGAGGCATTAAACGTTTGCCGACAACCCTGCAGTCTTAGGGGGATTGAGGGGGAAGGCAGCTTTTGAGGCCTTAAACGTTTGCCGACAACCCTGCAGTCTTAGGGGTTGAAGGGGAAGGCAGCTTTGGAGGCATTAAACGTTTGCCGACAACCCTGCAGTCTTAGGGGTTGAGGGGGAAGGCAGCTCTCGAGGCAATACCCGCGGATGGTCTGGGGGGCCGCTGTTTGATAGTGCGCTGGGACACGGAGTTAGTCAACCCTAAGAGTAAGCTGAAGTGGAGTCATAAAAGTAATGGCTTCCCTGAAAGATATGAAAGGGAGAAACAGAGGAGTCTAACATTACTCGAGATTTTCCTGTGATGGCAGTTTGTGTGTGTGTGTGTGTGTGTGTGTGTGTGTGTGTGTGAGTGTGGGTGTGAGTGTGAGTGTGTGTGTGCTTCTCGATTATGATGTTGCCGTGTGTTGCGGAAGAAAATGTGTTGGCTAAATAAAGTAAATAAGATTGATTCAGGGTAAAGCGGATCACGAATATTAATGCTTGCAACAAACTACTCGGGAAAAAAAATGAGTAATGAAAAACAATAACAAACGACTTAAGCTGTAAAAAATAAACGTAAACACCTTAACATAAACATCGCTAACGTGTAAAAAAAACAAAAGACCCAAACATTACGATATCATTCTTAATCAGACTGTACAAAAACAACAACACAACAGGTACGTTTCATGACGACCCAGGTATACATAACAAGGAGGAAGAAGAAAACATCAATAAATAAACAAGTAAATAAATAAATAACACAGATATGGACGTTGACAAAGAGACGATAAAAGGACATCTGACTAACACACACAGGGGGCAAAAGGCTAACGAGACCCCGGGGTAAATATATCTTTGAAAAAACAAGACGAGTGTTTACTGGATGTGAGGGGCGGGAAGGGAAGGGAAGGGAAGGAATGAAAGGGGTGATTATGGAGAGAGAGAGAGAGAGAGAGAGAGAGAGAGAGAGAGAGAGAGAGAGAGAGAGAGAGAGAGAGAGAGAGAGAGAGAGAAGAGAAGAGAAGAGAAGAGAAGAGAAGAGAAGAGAAGAGAAGAGGAGAGAAGAGAAGGAGAGAGAGAGACCGAGAGACCGAGACAGACAGAGAGGGAAAATGAATCACCAGAAATAACGCACCACTCAACAACGTACATCACAGTTTTTATCTGCATACACACCGCCATCAATCTAACCCTTCCTTCTTTCTCCGTACTTTATTCAGAGCGTATTGACTTTCCCTGCGTGTAAAACAGACCCAACAGACAAGAAAACGCCCGGCTTATCAATCTTCCAGCGCAGTTTTAAGCGTCGAAGACAAGAGAAGTGTCCTCGCGGAGGGAAGGAAATAACGGCTTTTACTGATGGCCGGAAAAATCGCTATATATTGGCTGAGGGAGATTCATTGCCGGGAGAGAAAGAGACGGAGAGAAATGGAATACATCAGCGGCAGCCGTAACCTCGCGGGTGGAGAGGGCACCTTCAGATTTACGGCCGACAGGAGACCCCGGGGGAGGCGGCGAGGGCGTGAGGGCTCTGACTAGGCACTGTGGGTTGGTGGTGGCGCTGGTGGTGCTGGTGGTTGTGGGTGAGGTGAGGTGAGCAGGAATGAAGATGAGTTGAGGAGGTTAGGGCGTCTGATAAGTCATTGAGAAGTGGTGGTTATGATGGTGATGGTGGTAGTGGTGGTGTTAGGTAGATAAGGTAAGCAGGAATGGAGGTGAGGAGAGGAGGTTAGGGCATAAAGGTCTGACTAGGAATTGGGAACTGGTGGTGGCGGTGGTGGTGGTGGTGGTGAGGTGAAGTGGTGTGAGGTGAGCAGGAATGGATAGAGAAGAGGAGGTTACTGTGTGAGGGTCTTCTGACTAACCAATGAGACATGACTGGTGGTTTGGTGAGGCTGGGTGGATGAGGTGAAGTGAAGGGAGGTTAGGGTGTGATGGTCCGCTGTGTTTAGATAAAGAGTAACTGATCTGAGCAAGAGTAGACGCAAAGTGATGACATTGAGGTGAAGTACTGCTGGGAAGGTGGTCAGAGGAGGTGAGCTTAGAAACGAAAGTGGGTTTGATATAGCCGAAGAGAAGGGTCGGATATAAGATGAAGAGAGAGTCCGGCTAAACATTGATAACTTGGTGGCGAGGTTAGCTAAGATGATGAAAGTGTAGGTCGCCGAGATAGTGATTGATGGCGGTGAAGTGAGGTGCCGTTGAGGTTGACTTGAAGAGAGTTAAGGTGACACTGACGACTACCTAAAGAGAGTTAAAGTGATAAAAGTGCCTTACTTAACACACTGATGACTAGTGAAGAGACTTAAGGTGACAAGGTGCCTTACGTAATATAACGAGAACCATCACTTGAAGGGCGCGGTGGTTTTCAGGTATAACGACAAGAATCTACGTCAGTTGACAAATCACGTTAAAAGTATGACTGCGGATATTCGTTCTTCCTCCTACATCGTAAACGTATATCTTAATTAAGGTTGAATCACCGTCACATAAAGTCAACGTTCTACACTAGAGCGGAGGAGCGTGGTCTACTTTATAATGCCTCGTAAACGTATATATAACAGTGGAGGAGAAGCGTGTGTGTCGTAAGGAAATTGTCACCTTCGTAAACAAACCAGTCATTATTTTCTACTTTACAGGAAATCAGAAAAGAACTGTCATCATCTCATTTGGCTCAAGAGTTAGGCAGGAATGAAAAGGCCAATTCTAGAACACTCAAACCCTGAATGACCGAGGCAACTATACAAAAATGGGCGTCACATGTTGAAATATTGCTCTAGACAAAAACCTGGAAATCGCTGAAAAATGACTTAGGCGATTATTTTATGAGGGTGACGATATGCTCGGAGTTTATATTTGGTCGTTGTTGTTCCTCTCTTTATAACGCAGCGGTGAGTAGATTTAGATACGCTTTTTGCAGCTAATGATTTATGTGATATGCTAATGAAAACAGGTAGATGATTTGGTAGTTAGATAGTAGATTTTTTTTTTTTTTACAACAAAGGAGACAGCTCAAGGGCAAACATACATACAAAACTATATATACAAACATACTTATACATGAAAGTAGGCAAAAAGTTATGTATACGTATAAAGAGTTACAAATATGCTTATACTTTCAAGAAGTGTATCAAGACACCTCTCCACCTGAAATTGACCTCTCTGTTAGACACTCTTTACTTTTCTCTGTTGTGGGAGCGGTGAGTAGCGGGCTTTTTTTCTTTTGTACACTCAATTTTGTTGCCCTTGAGGCCGTCTCCTTTGTTGTAAAAAAAAAAAAAAACAGGTAGGCAGACAGAGCAACAACTCGTCCGTAACTGAAGTATTGTCTTGCAGATGTGCGGCACCGTATCACCAGCCGCCAGAGTACGTGAATCAGGTAGCCTCGAGGACACACCTGGTTAGTCCGCCTCACCTCACCTACCAACACCTGGACACACTACTTACCTCTTCACGCCGAGGCCCAAGCAGAGCAGGTAAGGTTTTTTTTTTTTATCATTCTCGGTAAAGTTTGTGACCTGGATTTTCGATATTTACGTTCTCGCTGCGTCCTTTGTCCAAGCCTTGCCCTCACCCTCCGCCATTTGTCTTGCCCTAACCCTCACCGCCTTGCCCTGCTCCTCTCTTCCCTTCCCTGCCCTTCCCTTGCATGCCCTTTCTCTAACGCATTCCTCTCTGATCCATCTCTCATTTTCCTTTGCACCGTCTCTCTCCTCTCTCTTCTGTTTAATTCCGTTTTCTCTCTCGCTCTGTGTCTCTGTCTATGTCGCTGTCTCTCTTCTCTCTCTCTCTCTCTCTCTCTCTCTCTCTCTCCTCCCAGGCGTTCCTCCTTCCCCTTCCCTCCCCCTCCTCCCAGGCGTTCCTCCTTCCCTTCCTCCTCCCCCCTCCTCCCAGGCGTCTCTTAAATCTCCTCTTCCATAATTTTCCTCTCATCTTCATCCTCCTCTACCTCTTTTTTTTTTCCTCTCCCCATAATTTTCAGCCGCCCTGCACACTCCTCCTCCCGGCCCCACACTCTCTTCTTGTTGTGGTGGTGGTGGTGGTGATGATGGTCGTGGTGGTGCGACTTCTCCTGGGGTAAGACCTCACCTGGAGTATGCAGTGCAGTTCTGGTCCCCTAATTACAAGGACACTTAATTACCGGAGAGAATTCAGCGACGTGCCACGAATATTATGAACATCCTTATAGGTTCAGCCGTATGATAACCGACTCCAACGACTCAAACTCTTTTTTTTACAGCAGATAAGTCAGTTCAAAGGCATAAAAAAATGAAACAAATGTGAAAAAAAGCCCGCTACTCACTGCTCCTTGTAATAATTATATGCTTACGATGAGATTTGATTTAGGTCTTCGAGTACCTGAAAAAGTTTATTAACGTCCATCAGTCCAAGGTTTTCGAGCTTCAGACTAACCCAAGAACTTGAAATAGTGTCGACCGATCCAAGTGAGTCGTGTAGAACAGTCAACAACATGAGTTTTTTTCTTCTCAGACCAAATCATCGGCCTTCCTGTAAAATTAATATGTTAAAAAAAATCAATTCCTTCTCATTGACTGTTACTTTATTTGGTTAGGAATTAATTGAACGCACATTCAGAAGTGCTTTAATCTGTTCTTCAGTCACTGGCAATCTCGTAATGCGCCAATAGTCTTGCTGTTCCCCGCTTTTTTATGTTTCCATGTTTCCTCCTCTAGGACAGGTTTAAGCGCGGAAGCACAGGTTAACGAGAAGTAGGAGACTCTTCATCAGGCTCTGAAGGTCATGGCCAGAAAGAGCATAGCAGAGATCACTAAGCAGAATTTTGACAAGACATTATTAAAGTAAACTGCGAGGGAGAGGGGGGATAAAAGTCGAGGAGCGAGCAAGCGAGCGTTCAAGGCGAGATGCTTTGTAAGAGGTCTTGAAAACATCGACCACACTACGAACGATTGAATTGAGAACATCCGAAAAACACAAGAGGTCAGAAGTTGCCAAGTATAACTGTAAATAGAGAATGTTTTCCTTAGTTTTCTTATTACTTTATGTTCTGGGATAGGATTTTCTTTAGTGGCTAACTAGACAACTTTGAAATAACTGAAATGAAGTTCGTAAAGGAAGGGAAAGACGAGGTAAGGGAAAGATACTGACGGAGAGTGACATGTTATGGATTGATGAAGGAGAGGATGGGATGGTTGGGCCAGGGAGGAATGTAACAAAGTAAGGGAGAGGAGGTGAAGGAAATGGCAGCTTATGGAAAGGTAAAAGAACGAAGAAAAAATAATGGTATGAGGGAGAGGAGGTGAAGGGAATTGCAGGTGAAGGAAATGGCAGATGAAAAGGAAAAACAAAAAAAAGAAATGACGAAAGGAAATAGAAGAAACGAAAAGGGAATGACGAATGGAAATGCAGGTGAAGGAAATGGCCGATGAAAAAAGAAAAACAATAAAAGAAATGACGGAAAGGAAGAAGAAAAACAAAACAAAAAGGGAATGACGAAGGGAAATGCAGGTGAAGGGAATGGCAGATAATAAAAAAAAAAAGAAATAACAAAATAAACGACAACACAAAAGTAGAAAAAAAACGAAGAAAAAAAAATAAAAATAATGTTGCGAGTATTTTTGGCGGGCTAACACGAAGTCACGGGAAGGGGTGGTGGGGTTGGGGGGTGGGGGTAAGGGGGGGGGGGGTAAGCTCTGAGTTGATAATACTTTGATATTTTCTTGCTTATGAAGAGTCTTTGTCGAGTCTTTCGGGGATCTTTGACTCGGCTCCGGAAGAAGAAGAAGAAGAAAACTAATACAACAAAGAGAGAGAGAGAGAGAGAGAGAGAGAGAGAGAGAGAGAGAGAGAGAGAGAGAGAGAGAGAGAGAGAGAGAGAGAGAGAGACGCTCGACTCTCAAAAGATGGGGACGGGACGCTATCAGAGGTTGTTGTTGTTGTTTCTGTTGTTGTTAATATTTCCTTTCTTCTTCTTTTACCTTTACTTTTTCTTCTTCGTCTTCTTTTAGTTGCTGTCCTTGGTCCCTCCTCCTCCTCCTCCTCCTTTATTCTACCTCGTCATCGGAAGTGCCAGTCTCCTCCCCCTTCTGCTCCTCCTCCTCTTACCCCTCCTCCTCTTACCCCTCCTCCTCCTCCTCCTTCCACAACTCAAATAAAAGTCACACAACGCGGTTTTAGAATACAAACACAACCCATGGAAACCGGAGGAGATAAACAGCCGCCGCGACCCAACATGACGGGTGGGGAGCTTCTCTTTCCTCGCCATCTTCATGCTTTGCGAAGTACTGGTATGGACTCAGCGAAGGGCGAACGCGGAAGAGGGGGAGGAGGAAAGAGAGAAGGGGAGGGAAGCGCCATTGTCCTGGAGGAAGAGAGGGGGAAGTGGGGGGAGAGGGGGAAGAGGGAGGAAGGAAAAAGATAAAGGAATACGCAGAGGACAGAGAGGAATGGGGAAAAAAAGTTGATCCTCTCCGAGAGTTATCCCATTGTTTACCTTTTTTTATCTTATCGCGTTCCTCACTTTTCTCTCGTTCAGATTGTCGCCGCTAGGGGAGAGAAGGAAAGGGAGAGACACAGACAGAAAGACGGGAGACACATGGATAGACGGTGAGGCTAAAAATTATGAGAGGAAAGATACGGGGAGACAGAAAGACAGGTAGAAAGACGGGAGACACATGGATAGGTAGACGGTGAGGCTAAAATCTATAAGGGGAAAAAGACTGGGAGACAGACAGAGAAAGACGGGAGACATCGATAGACGGGAAGAGACAGGGAGAGAAATAGACAGATAGATACGAACAGAAAGACGGGACAGATCGATAGACGGAGAGAGAAACGTAAAATCAAAAGGCAGGAAGGAAGGAGACAGACATACAGACAGAGATGCATATAGACAGAAAGACGAAAGACACAAAAATTGACAGAGACGGAAAATCAAGGGACAAGAGGAAGATAGACAGACACAGATATATACAGACAGAAAGACATAGAGAAAGAGAGAGGGGCAAAGAGACGGTGGACATGAAGATGGACACAGAGACAGAGAGAAAAAGAGACAGAACGTGGAAGACAGGAAACATATAGGAAGAAAACTATGTGAAAAATCTTTAACTTTCGACAACTCCGCTAAAAAATATATAAAGGAAAGCAAATAGACACAGATAGACGGACAGAGAGAGAGAGAGAGAGAGAGAGAGAGAGAGAGAGAGAGAGACGGTAACCACACAAACGGGCTGAGAAAGAGAGAGACAGAACGTTAAAGACAGGGAACTTACTGAAGAAAAGAATATCCCGTGAAAATCCTAAAACTCACGACAACTCCGCAGAGAAAAAACACAAAAGAAATCAAATATTCCACTTAAACCTGATTAAGCGGATTGGTTAACGAACTGACATCGGGAAGAGAGGAGGAACTTGGCTCTCCCGTTAACGAGGCACAGAGGAACCTCCCTTCACGCAGGATTGGCCAAGGGATTTCCCGAGGGCACGCCGGCCAACTTGAAGCAGCTCCCGGTGATGTGCGGAGCGACCGACTCCCGCCAATACCCGATCAGTAGAAGGACTTGGCGAACGCTTAACAGGAGGAGAGAGGCTTTTGGTTACTCCTCGACTGATTAGTGAAGCAATTCGGTGAACACTTAGCGGGAATTAGGTTTGAGTAAAGCATGTATGGAGATGAAGGGCCCTTCTCTTAACTATTTCCGCCCCTAAGCACAAACACTCGACAAGGCTTTCGTAGGAGTTGCAGGCATTTCCAGGGGTAGTTTGATGACCCTGATGGTAGTTTGTTCCTTCTTCTGTACCGTGAACTTAAAAGAACACTCAGAAGTACCCGATTAATCTCCTTTCGCGCCTTTGAAAATAGTTGAAGTAATGGATGGAAGCGTTTAACAATACCAACCGAAATGTTACTTAGTCTGTTTATTAAGCAGAGATAATTTTAATGAAGATCTAGACATGTTGAGTAATTTTAAACAATCTAAAGGGAGGATTTGTAACTGATAGGGGATAAGAAGGGAAAGGAATGGAAAAGATGGGAAAGAAAAAGAAGGAAAGGAAGGAAAAGGAAAGAAAGGGAAAAGAAAGGAAGGGAAGGGAAGGGAAGGAAAGAGAAGGGAAGGAAAAGGAAAAGGAAAGAAAGGGAAGGAAATGAAGGGAAGTGAAGGGAAGGAAAGGAAAGGAAGGAAAGGGATGGGAAGGGAAAGGAAAGAAAAGGAAAGGAAAGGGAAGGGAAGGGAAGGGAAGCGAAGGGAAGCGAAGGGAAGAGAAGGGAAGGGAAGGGAAGCGAAGGGAAGAGAAGGGAAGGGAAAGAAAAAGAAGGAAAGGAAGTATAAGGAAAAAAGGGAAAGAAAGGGAAAAAAAGGAAGGGAAGCGAGGGGAAGGGAAGGGATGGCAAGGAAAGGAAAGGAAAGGAAAGGAAAGGGATGGGAAATGAAAGGAAATGAAGGGAAGGGAAGAGAAGCAAAGAGAAGAGTGAAAAAAAACAAAACTCTAGGATGGCAAGAGTAAGATAAAAACTGATTCAAAAAAGGCTCAGAAGTCTCGACACTATTTTTCTTAAGTCTCGCCTAAGCTGAAAGCAAAGCGGGGCGCGATATATACACACGTACATGTAATTTGGAGGAGGTAAACGCTGCAGGCGGGGCCATATTCATACGGACCAACTTTCTTTTGCAGTGACTAATTAGAGTTTCAGTAATTAGGATAATGTTGGAGAGAACGTTTAAGTTACAGCAAGGTGAAGGTGTGTGTGTGTGTGTGTGTGTGTGTGTGTGTGTGTGTGTGTGTGTGTTCCCTATGTTGTCCTTGTCAGGTTTTCATCGGGTTTTTGTTCTTGAATTCATGTTTTTTTTTCCTTTCCGATGTTGCGTCTCCGTCTGGTGTTGGCGTACGATTTACCTAAAAAAACCACTTTATTCCTTTTTTTTACAAGGATTACACCGTCATTTTTTCAGTTAGTTTTCTTTGTTTTTACTTGTCTGATCGTGTGTGTCAGTCACCGTAGTCTAGCTTATGTGTGTGTGTGTGTGTGTGTGTGTGTGTGTGTGTGGTGGGGGCGGGGGGGTCCAGGCGGTCGTGTGGGTGGTCTTCAACGGGAAAGAGTTAAGAGATAATTAAATTTTCAGGAGTATTAAAAGTCTTGACACTTTTTTTTTTGGGGGGGGGGAGGGGGGGGAGAAGGGAGTCGTGTGTGAGCTGGAAGCAAAGGACGAGGCTAAATATACATGTAGTTACCGGCGACTCAGTGCACGCCGACCTCTTTCTCCTCGGCGCACCTTTTGAGTGGCAGTAATTAGCGTGACACGTTATGAAGGCAGCGTCGAGGCGTTCATAGCTTGTCCTTTTCACTGGATGGTTCCTGTCCCAAAAAACCTTCCGGGTGCGGTGAACCGGTCCCAGGCGTCACTTGTCACATCCCGACTGTATGGTGAGTAGGGACGCTCTGCCAATCTACAATTACTTGCATTTCTCTAACGATACGTAGCTGCTTCAGCATATCCCGTAGCATAACAAAAAGATCAGTGCGTCATTAACTTCCATATTTTCCACATCTGAGGAAGCATTGGCTGAGTGGTCAGCGGGCGGTTCAAGTACAGTCAGCCGCTACAAACTGACAATTTTCATTCATCGCAGAGTGGCCAAAAACTACCCACATGCTGTCCTGATGACCACCTATCAACCTGGACTATAGCAAAGCTCTCTTGAGAGGAGCAAGGATGAGGTCCGGGGGAAACATGAGCCACTGTAAAATACTTACTAACTGGCTGGAGCCTACCAGGAGGCACCATCACGAAAGCCTACCGGCGCTATGGACCAAACAAAAAATATTGCGACTTAATGCCCCATAGAAGAATAAGAGGAACAGGTAGAAATTACGGTAAAACTCCCCTCACTGAAGCTCATCAAAGCGTAGAAATAAAAAGGACTTTCAGTCAATAAAGGTTCCGTTCATAAAGCTTCACAAGGTCTGGGTGTTCACGTGGCACGGACAAATGAAGAGACGGACGGAAAGTGAAACAGAGAGATAAAAGTGGTGGCTGAGTGAGCGGGAGGGACGAGCCGTAGATAAAGAATTAAAATGTGAGACTAAGCGAAAGGGCGGATATTCGGGGCACAACAACTAACGTACCTGACACTTTAATCGAGCAGTAGTGATGAGAGAAAGCGACAAACGGAATGACAGACAGACAAACAGCAGAAAGAGCTTGGGTGCCTGGTGAACATGTCCCTCGGTAAGGCACAAGGACCCCTCCACATTCTCCTTCATCCAATAGGGAAGGGGAGACAAAACAAAAAATGAGGAGAACATTGAATACCTGGGCATTTATCTCTGTCGGTTCCAATGGGTGCCTGTACCTGTGTGTGAGGGGAGCGGCGCCCCTCAGCCATGTCAACCCCTTTACCGCGAGGGGGGAGACCCTGGCAGAGGCCCGAACCCCATGGCCGCAAGGCATATGGGAGATACGACGTGGAATTTATATAACCGCGGCCAGACGACGTGGTGAGGGGAGGAGGAAGGGGAAGGGAAGGGGAGAGTACTAGGGGAAAGGAGGAGGGAAAGGGAAGGGAAGAGTACAAGAACTGGAGGAAGGGAAGGATATGGGAAGGGAAGGAAGGAAAGAAAAAGGGAAGGGAAGGGAATGGAAGGGTAGGAAAGATAACGGGAAGGAAGGAAGAGGAAGGGAGTAGTTAGTATAAGGATGGAAAGGAGAGGGAAGGGTAGGTAAGGGAAGAGCATGGGAAGAGAGAGAGGGAAGGGAAGGGCATAGGGAGGGAGGGAAGGGAAGGAAAGGGAGTAGTGTAAAGAGGGACAGGGAAGGGAAAGGAAGGGAAGGGTAGAGGAAGGATAGGCATGGGATTAATCTGGGAGGGAGAGAGAGAAGGGAAGGGAAGGGAAGGGAAGGGAGAAAGAGAGAGGGGAAGGGAAGGGAAAGGAAGGGAAGAGAGGGGAAGAGAGGGGAAGGGAAGGAAACGAAAGGGAAGGGAAGGGAAGGGTAGATAACGGGAAGGAGGAGAAGAAGGGGAAGGGATCTGTCCTGAGGCACGGAGGGAAGGTTATTTTGAAAGTGCAGAATATATTTTTGGTGGATCTCAACCCATATAAAGTGTGTGTGTGTGTGTGTGTGTGTGTGTGTGTGTGTGTGAGCGCCGCCTATATGCTGGCTAAAACATTCATGGCACGTAATGACTGTTGCCGTAATTACTCTAACGGATATTGCAACAACAGTATCGTAAAGCACCGGCGTGGGAGGGAACCGAAAAAAGAAAAAATCCCATAAAGAAGTAATGCTGTCGCTGCTAACACGGGTTCCGGCGGGAGAGCGAGAGCCATCAGACCCACCGGCCGATAGACAGACAGACAGACAGACAGATAGATATATACAGACAAACAGGCAGGTGGATAAACACAGACGGACAGGCAGAAAGACACAGACAGACAGACATACAGATAGACAGACAGACAAATAGATAGATAGAATATAAACTAACAAACAGGGAAAAAGATACAGACACATACAGATAAACAGACAGACAGACAAATAGATAGATAGAATATAAACTAATAGACAGGCAGAGACACACAGCCATACAGATAAACAAGCAGACAGACAGACAAATAGACAGAATATAAACAAACAGACAGGCAGATATATATATACACACATAGATATAGATAAGTTGAATGGTCTTATAAAACAATCTACACTATATAGGTTACAAATAAGAACCATTTATATATTACACACAGCGGCAAAGTATTAAGTTGAAGTTGTGGTCCATAAAAGTAACACACAAGTTAAAGTTCGGCTCAAGAAAGGCAAGAACACCTACACTAGACTTAGAGCGACCAAAGCATAAAAGTTAACGAAGCCTCGAGAGAAAGATGGATAAAAAAATGTTAACCTTCTGTCCCATATTCTTACTGATGTCGAAATAGAGACTGGCCCTTGAGAAGTAACATAAGCAACGGCGCACCAATTTCAAAGCATATAAGTTAACGAAGCCCTCTAGAGAAAGATGGATAAAAAAATGTTAACCTTCTGTCCCATGTTCTTATTGATGTCGAAATAGAGACTGGCCCTTGAGAAGTAACATAAGCAACGGCGCACCACCTTCAAAGCATATACGTTAACGAAGCCCGCTAGAGAAAGATAGATAAAGAAAATGTTAACCTTGTCACCCATATTCTTACTGATGTCAAAATAGAGACTGGCCCTTGAGAAGTAACATAAGCAACGGCGCACCAATTTCAAAGCATATAAGTTAACGAAGCCTCTAGAGACAGATGGATAAAAAAATGTTAACCTTGTGTCCCATATTCTTACTGATGTCGAAATAGAGATTGGCCCTTGAGAAGTAACATAAGCAACGGCGCACCAATTTCAAAGCATATAAGTTAACGAAGCCCTGTAGAGAAAGATAGATAAAGAAAATGTTAACCTTGTCACCCATATTCTTATTGATGTCGAAATAGAGATTGGCCCTTGAGAAGTAACATAGCCAACACTGTACCACCTTCAAAGCATATAAGTTAACGAAGCCCTGTAGAGAAAAATGAATTAAGAAAATGTTAACCTTGTCACCCATATTCTTACTGATATCAAAATAGAAGTAGACCATTGGAAAAGTAACATAGCCAACAGTGTACCACCTTCAAAGCATATAAGTTAACAAAGCCGTATAGAGAAAGATGAATTAAGACTATGTTCACATTTTGCCTTAATTCCCTGATATTAAAATGGAGACAACGTTGAAAATAGCTTAGTCAAGAGCGTATACCACCTTCATTGTATAGTGTAGGCCTACTGTGGAAGCGCGTGATGGTAGTGGTGTGTGTGTGTGTGTGTGTGTGTGTGTGTGTGTGTGATTCCCAATAGCAGGAACAGGACACAAACAAACGGAAATGTAATAAGCACCCACCTTCCCTCCCTCCCGCCTTCCCTCCCTCACCCCAATCTGCCAGTGAGCACCCACCAACATTCCCTCCTACACCCCCTCCTCCCCCCTCTCTACCTCCCTCCCCCTCCCCCCACTCCTCCGCACACTCATTTATGTACGAACTTACTCCATAAACTCCGGAATTTTCATCATGTAGATCATTGTGGTCATTCCGTTGCGTTATCTACGATTTTAATTACCGCCGCATAAATCAGCTGAGAGAGAGAGAGAGAGAGAGAGAGAGAGAGAGAGAGAGAGAGAGAGGGAGAGGGAGAGGGAGAGAGACGGGGAGACAGACACACAGACAAACATACACAGACACACACGGACATACAGGCAGACAGACAGACAGACACACGCATCGATACATCACAGCCAAAGCGAATCCTTAAGCAATTCGTGACATTTCGTGAGCCAGTCTTAATCAAGGACGAAACTGAGACGTCCAACACACATTTCATTAAGTGCGTTTCTGTGTCTTGCATTATCGAACTCCCATCTCATTGCTCACCTTCGCTTGCATAAATGATGTTACTAAATAATTTCCAACCTTAGATTATTCGCACATATATCTATCTTAGGTATTATTATTATTTTCAAGTTGCACCATTACTTCCTTTCACCCAGTCCTGTTTTCCTTTTTTTCATATTGTTTGTCAGTCCAGTTTTCGGTAAATCTTAAGAATAGCGGCTCCTAGCGGGTCCACAGGTGGTAGTTACAACATTTCTAGCAGGTACGACGGGGTTTTGACCAGCGGACAGGCGTGTTTATGTCACAAGGGGTGTATTTTTCCGCGCGGGCTCTTCCCTTTCTTCACCCCGGAGCTCGCAGTCTCATCGCCCATCGACTTGGAAGAAACCGTGAGGCCAGCGTGGAAAAATAGACCCCTTGTGACATGAACACCCCTGTCCGCTTGTCAAAACCCGTACTTGCTAGAAATGTTGTACCTACCACCATACCGTGCCCTATATGCGAACCTGCTAGGAGCCGCTATTCTTAAGATTTACCCCGTTTTCTCTTCCCATACCACTGTCCGCCATAAATGGTTCTAAATAGTTTCCTGCCTTCGACTACCTTCACGGCCTATCTCTTATTATCATCATGTTCCGCCTTCAATTCCTTCTTCCACTCCGTCACGGTTTCCCATTTTCTTATTATTCGTGAGGCCCGTTTTCTCATTCCTTATTAATGAGTGTCTGACATAAAATTTGTATTCCCTTCTGCCGTTGCTATTGGGCCTAGGTTCGAGCAATCTACGGACTAAGAGAAACGAGAAAATGAAGTAAGAAAAAGTTAATTGCAGTCTGCGTATTACATGTTCTCAAGAGGAAGTTTTAGAAAGGGCCGAGGGACGGAGAGTGGGAAAAATTAAGGGGGGAAGAAAAATTGACCTTCGCTTGAACAGAAAATCATCGTGGAATGGAAAGGGGCGAGGCTCAGAAAATAATATATATAAACAGAAAAACAAAATGAAAGCTGTCGTCTGCAATGGATCTCTCTCTCTCTCTCTCTCTCTCTCTCTCTCTCTCTCTCTCTCTCTCTCTCTCTCTCTCTCGCAGGCACTCCTTGCTTCCCCTCTCCCCAGCCTATTTCCGAACTGGCCGGTCTAATGGAAGATTCTTGGTAGTAATTCCGTTCCCATTCGTCGGGTCTTCGTCATCTCCCTCGTTGTCATAGGCAGATTTTAGGCAAGAGAAGAGGCGGAGAAGGAGGAGGAGGAGGAAGAGGAAGAGGAAGAGTAGGAGCGTTTTTTCCATGTGCGTGGGAGGTAAGGGGTTGTGTGTGTGTGTGTGTGTGTGTGTGTGTGTGTGTGTGTGTGTGTGTGTGTGTCCACCTGTCTCGTGACCTATCTGTGTGTCTGTGCATGTCTGCTTTTCTGTCTGTCTGTGTCTGTCTACCTATCTGCTTCTGTCCGTGTTTATCTGTCTGTTTCCATCTCAATTACTTTGTCTTCCTTTGTCGATGATGTGTCTGTGTATGTTTCTCTCTATCTGTCTGCTGTGTGTGTCTGTGCCTCTTCTCTATCTGCGTCTGTCCGTGTTCTTCTACCTGTTCCCATTTTCCTCTGGCTAAGAACAAGCAGAACCTTCCCTCACTCAGTCGTTTGGAATGAAAATAGAACCACGATACAAGAGTGGAAGTATCATCCAACCCACGGATCATGGATGGTCGCCCCTCGTGTTTGCAGGAACTCTTTCACTGGTGTTACAAATGAAAGCTTCCTCCCTCTCTCCCACCCTTCACTGCACAGCCTCCACGGAACCACCACCACCACCACCACCACCACCTCCCTACAGCCTCGGAAAGAGAGAGTATGCGTTGTTTCGTTCTTTGTTACTTGCGTTGCATCAAACTGCCCTAGCGCGTGGAGGTCAGATCCCTTTGTTTACACGTTATTTCTTTGTGAACCGAGTGTATGTGGAAATAAAAGATTTGCCAACATGGAATAACGGAATCACCATAAACATGTGACGTTCGAAAAATAAAAGAGTAAACATATAGCGTTGTGTATGGGGCTGTGTTGTTGGACCAAACTGCGCAGGTTAGATAAATCCCTCAGGTTGTAAAGGTGAGTCCCTACCTGTTTTGCTGTCTTTTTTTCTGAGTTACGCTTATGGGTTGTGTGGGCACTCTGCAAAGTTCGTTTTAGACAAAGACTTCAAATGGGAACTCAAATATCACTCCAAAGACTTCAAATGGGAACTCAAATATCTCTCCAAAGACTTCAAATGGAAACTCAAATATCTCTCCATAGACTTCAAATGGGAACTCAAATATCACTCCAAAGACTTCAAATGGAAACTCAAATATCCCTCCAAAGACTTCAAATGGAAACTCAAATATCCATCCATAGACTTCAAATGGAAACTCAAATATCTCTCCACAGACTTCAAATGGAAACTCAAATATCCCTCCAAAGACTTCAAATGGAAACTCAAATATCACTCCAAAGACTTCAAATGGAAACTCAAATATATCTCCAAAGACTTCAAATGGAAACTCAAATATCTCTCCATAGACTTCAAATGGAAACTCAAATATCCCTCCAAAGACTTCAAATGGAAACTCAAATATCTCTCCAAAGACTTCAAATGGAAACTCAAATATCTCTCCAAAGACTTCAAATGGAAACTCAAATATCCCTCCAAAGACTTCAAATGGAAACTCAAATATCCCTCCAAAGACTTCAAATGGAAACTCAAATATCCCTCCATAGACTTCAAATGGAAACTCAAATATCCCTCCAAAGACTTCAAATGGAAACTCAAACATCCCTCCATAGACTTCAAATGGGAACTCAAACATCCCTCCATAGACTTCAAATGGAAACTCAAACATCCCTCCATAGACTTCAAATGGAAACTCAAATATCTCTCCACAGACTTCAAATGGAAACTTAAATATCCCTCCATAGACTTCAAATGGAAACTCAAATATCTCTCCATAGACTTCAAATGGAAACTCAAATATCCCTCCAAAAAACATCAAATGAGACTCAAATATCTTTCCACAAACTTCAAATGGGAACTCAAACATCCCTCCAAAAACTTCAAATGGAAACTCAACAGTGACTCAGCTCTCCGCTCAGAATATCCAAAAAGCTTCCCTAAAGGTGACCTGGAAGCGAATAGGAGAAGGCGCTGGCGGGCGGACGGACACACGGCATGACGCGCGTTCTGGGGGCAAAGTTTGTGAAGGTCGTGGTGAGAATGTATTAGGGTGTGTGGGAACAGCGATCTGGTCTGGGGTGTCACCTTTGAGGCACACGTAGATGATGACGTAGAGGGCACTTACTTGGTGTTACAGTAGTTGTTGGTGGTGTTCTTGTCTTTGTTGTGGTTGTTGTTGGTGATGTGGGTGAGCGTGGGTGTGGTTGTGGGTGGTTGTTTGAGAGAGAGAGAGAGAGACAGACTGACAGACAGACAGACAGACAGACAGACAGACAGACAGACAGACAGACAGACAGACAGACAGACAGACAGACAGACAGACAGACAGACAGAAACAGAGACAGAGACAGAGAGAGAGAGAGAGAGAGAGAGAGACGGAGAGAGGGAGGACTATCTTAAAGGTGATGATTGGAAACAAGTTAAACAATAAATGCAGACTCATACGAAGACGGGACTCGCGAAGCTTACCGCCGGTGCTCGCGGGAACTTAACTTAATTTCAACATTGGCTGACCTTTCTTCGCTCGAGGGGGAAAACACGTCGTCTTTAACAGGAAAACATATACTCGAATTACAACTTTGTGCAAGAGAGAAGTCAAACGAGGCATGCGTGGTTCTTTCCCCTCCTCCTCCGTTGTTGAGTGTTGGTGGTTCATGAGTTACGTATATTTAGACGATGCAGAAGAATTGCCGAGTTGAATTATGAATGATGTGGATCCTTTGTTTTTGAGTTACATTAGGACGGTGCAGATAAGTTGCCAAGATGATTAATGTTGGAATAGTTATCAGGAGCAACTGTGTCATTCGCCATTTGCATTTCTTCATTTTGTTTACGATTCGAGAACTATATACCCCTTTTTTTCATTTTATTGTTATCTTTTCCATTTTTTATGAATGGTCGCTTGTTATTTTCGTGTGTGTGTGTGTGTGTGTGTGTGTGTGTGTGTGTGGGTGGGTGCTTCTTTGATACAGATGTACAGACAAACAGACAGAAAGGCAGATAAACAGACATACAAAAACTCTCCTCTCTCTGGACTGGATTCTCTTAACTCTCTACACTTCGGCCTTTTTGTTATCATTTGTTTTTGCGCTTGAGTTGCTTCCTTAACAAAAAAACAAAACAAAAACAATTATACAGCAAGGAACATTGAGACAGACAGAGTATAAATAACGCCCTCTTTTATCCCCTCCACATTTTAGCTTCACTTTCAACACCTTCTCCTTAATTGTATGTCGTCCACCCTCTGCTCCACGTCACCCCCCCCCCCTTCCCCCCACCCCCACCCCGCCGTGTGCTGCCATTGTCCACTGTCAAAGAGTTTTTCCCTTCGCGTTTTCACATTCCCCGAGGCTTCCCCTTCGGCGCGCCCCTCAGGACCAGGCACACAAAGGCATCAAGAACACACCGCAGCACAGGCCGCTTTGTGTGTGTGTGTGCGTGGGGGGATGTGTGTGTGTGTGTGTGTGTGTGTGTGTGTGTGTGTGTGTGTGTGTGTGTGTGTGTGTGTGTGTGTGTGTAGAAAGTTGTGATTTAGTGGGTCTCTTCCTCGTCTTCCATCCCCGTTTTCCTCTTTCTTGTCCTCCGTATATAAGTCGAGATGGTCTGCCGAGGCTTCTTTGGCCAAGGTGTGTCTTTTCTTCGTTCCTTTCCTCCTTCTTTCGTCCCGTCCTTCCTTCCTTCCTTCTGTCTTTTTTTCTCTACTTGTTTCCTTTCCTCCCATCCTTCCTTCATTCATTCACTCATTCATTCATTCTTTCCTTCATTCCTTCCTTCATTCATTCCCTCCTCTCCTTCCTTCCTTCTTTGGTGGTATCTTCCTTCCATGTTTCTGCCTTTTCTTCCCTTTCTCCCTCCCTCCTTCCTTTCCTTTCTTCCTTCCTTCCTCCATTCATTCATTCATTCCCTCCTTTCCTTCCTTCCTTCTATGGTGGTATCTTCCTTCCATGTTTCTTCCCTCCCTCCCTCCCTCCCTTCCTTTCTTCCTTTCCGCTGATGTTGTTTTAAGTGCAGGTTGGGTGTATTCTAGGCTGAGGTTGTTGAAAGGATGATCACTTATCTCTTTTTAGCGTTTTTTTCCCCTTCTTGATCTGTTTTCATCGTGGTCGTCAGGATATCCGTTTTAACCGGTTGTTGACTCGCCTTTTTGGGGTCGTGATTTTGGTCCTGTGTGCCTCGCTGAAAGTCTGACATCACGCATGGAGCCTTTTTCTATGGGGGAGTCTTTTATATATATTTTCAACTGCAAGGAACTTCTCTTCAAATTATACTGCTCTTTACTTTTTTATGGGGGTTTTCCTATATATATTTTTTTAACTACGGGTAACTTATCTTCATATTATATTGGTCGTTGCTATTTATGGGGTCTTTCATATATATTCTTAACTTTACGGGCAACTTTTTTTCTACTTATATTTTTCGTTGCTTCTTATGGGGCAGCTTATCTTCATATTATATTGTTCGTTGCTATTTATGGGGTCTTTCATATATATTCTTAACTATACAGGCAGCTTTTCTTCAACTTATGTTATTCGTTGCTTCTTATGGGGGAGGGGAGGGGGCGGGGCTCATATATATTTTCAACTATAGACAACTTTTCTTCAGATTATATTGTTCGCTGGTCTCCCCCTGAAACATTTTACCCACTCATATTTCGACGATTTCATTAATATATTTTGTAATCATGTGCTAGATTTCCATCGCAAGAGAAACCCCAAAACCCCACGAGAGATTATTTTACCGAGAGCCTTGCTGGAAATGTGTGTTTGTTTTTTGTGTTTTTTTTTTTTTTGGCAGTAAAGGAAGCAACTCAAAGGCAACAAAAAGAAAATGTAGGGAAAAAAAACGCTAATCGCTGCTCCTATAAAAGAGAAAAGAAAAAAGTGGCCAAAAGAGAGGTTAATTTCGGGTGGAAGAGAGGTCGATTCCGTGTTCACAAGACTTTCCACTTTCCGGGTTTGTGTGGATTTCAGTGGAACAATGATAATGTTTTGGCTTCAGAGCGTCAAAAGTTTAATTCATTTCTTATCCAATTAGGTGCAAATTTTCAGACATGTTATTTACTCGTCAGACCTTAAGAACTCTAAATATTTTGTGTTAATTAATGCTTAAAAAAAAAAAAATCGACTGAAGTTTTCCTATTAAATTCCTTCATATTGGGACTGCAGTAACTTTTAGAATATCGTATCATTGCCAACTAATCAGGGACATCGCCTACCACTCTATCTTTATATGCAGTACTTTTTTTTACCGTGCCAGCCTGGATGGTAGTCGGCCCCCGCCCATCATAGCGCAGGCAAGTGTTTTATAGTGGCGCCATCTCTTCTTGGCTCATGCTGTCCCCCGGAGCTCGTTCTTGATTCGCTTGGACGGTTTCCTCTAGAGTCCGGGTTGATGGGTGGTCTTCAGGACAGCATGTGGGTAGTCTTAAGCCACTCGGCGGTGACTGAAAAATCCGTGGTGGTAGCGGCGGATTCGAACACGCGTCGTCCATCACGCGGGGCCCCCACGCTAACCACTCAGCCACCGCCTACCCCTAAGTACTCTAATGACAAACACTTCCATACACAGCAAGAGTTAAAAGTCATGTGGCCACGAATGCCGGTCTTAATTATCTCTCAATTTACCGTAGTTTTGTTTCTGCCCTATTTTCTACCTCCTCCCAATTTCACGGATAAATCTTTTCTTAACTTTCTAACTTCGCCGTCTGCTCCAATTTCGAGGCTCCTGCACAAGACTTTCCACTCCCTCTCGCCCATCTGCTGTCCATCTTACTTACACAAAGACTTACGTAAACAGTACCCGCCCTCTAATTCCAGACTTAGGCAATGTTTTTTTATTTATTATTCTGCACAGTCTAGTTTCAGGATATGTGTCAGGATTCGAACCCAGGCCCGTGGATTCGTAGCTAGACGGGTTAACCATCCCACCAAAGGACCATGAAAAGTTTACTGTATAGGATGAGACCGTAGCCCTTGAGTGTGTTGGGGGGGGGCTTCGTAGTGCAATGGTTAGCACACTCGGCTCACAACCGAGAGAGCCCTGGTTCAATTCCCGGGCGGAGTGGAAAAATTTGGGCGGTTTTTCCGATACCCTACGCCCCTGACCACCCAGCAGTGAATGGGTACCAGTTATTAATCGGGGGTTGCGTCCCGTCTCCTGGGATCTGTTTCCTTCTCCTATAATTCCTTCCCCTTCTGACTCTCTCCGGCATATGACCACAGATGTTGCGCTGACTAAACGAAACTCCAACTTTCCTTGAGTGTGTTTGTTTTATATAGACCTTTTGAAAGTTGCAGTATGTCAGCATGTGTGAAGTCCTTTGTGTATGAAATAAAAAGATAAATAAGTAAAGTAAAGCATCTTGAGGGGAAACTTATTTAATACAGACTGTTTCTATTTATTTTTTTCTCGTTTCGCTAACCACTCAGCCACCGCCTCCATAAAAAAACGCATACGCTAGAGACAGCAATAACCACCTCGACCATTTCATATCCTCAAACCCACAACCCCAAAACGTAACGACGCAGAAGTAAGCGGCGTTGTAGGGAGCGTCCACTCCGAGCGGCCCACCACGGCTTGTTTGCCCTTATGTGGCGGAAGAAATTAAGGGATGGCCGGGGAAGAAATCGACTCCGGTGCTTATGTGCAGGAAGGGGCCACATCAAAGAGAGAGAGAGAGAGAGAGAGAGAGAGAGAGAGAGAGAGAGAGAGAGAGAGAGAGAGATACATACATAGACAGACAGAAAGGCAAACGGAGACAAACACACCGCTGGAAACATACATACATACATACATACATACATCTGGACACCTCTCCTTCCGAAACTGACCTCTCTTTCGGCCACCTCTTTGGATTCTTTTTAGGAGCAGCAAGTACCGGGCTTTTTTTTTATAATAGTTTCCTTTTTTTGTGCCCCTGATGTGTTTCCTTCGTTGTAAAAAAAAATACATTCATACAGGCAGGCAGACAGACAGACAGACAGCAGACGGGAAGGGAGGAGGGGAAGGGGGAAGGGGACACACAGACACACACAAAATCATACTCGAACGGAGCTGGAAGTACAGAAGGGGCAAGGAGTCGAAGTTCATAATTGGCAAAACTTATCCATAAAAACCCGAACTCTTATGGAGGAGCCTTGTTAATGAGGAGGAGGAGGCCTAGCGTTTGGGGTGATGGTGGCGAGGAAAGGAAAATATTGAGAGAATGGAGTGAAGGAATTAAGAGGAGGATAAAATTTAATAATGAAAAATAAATAAATCGGTGACAAAACGGACAAACAGACCCTCATAATTCTCTCTCTCTCTCTCTCTCTCTCTCTCTCTCTCTCTCTCTCTCTCTCTCTCTCTCTCTCTCTCTCTCCCCCCCCCACACACACACACACACACGCACGCAGAGGATGAATACTCGCATTTTCATCAGCTTAATTGGTCAGTCCTACAATACATTTTCATTAATAAAGATCAGTCTAAAGGCCGCATTCATCCCCAGACTTCATTTTCATCGCTCTCCTCCCCTCCCCATCCCTCGCAGAAGGACCCTCACACTGGCTCTCTCTCCCTTTTCTGAATAATTCGACAAACTCTGCCGCCATTAACTTAACTGGTGTCGTCTGAAAATCCTAGTCCTGCCTCTATTTTCCTGGTACAGCCTAAGGAGTAAGATAGATGACTCTCTGGTAATCGTGTCACTTGTATATGTTGAAAAAGGGTACAGGGAATCGTCTCTGTATGAGTTCCTATGGTGGTGTCTGGTACTGGCGGATCTGCACATTAAGATATCTCTCTAAATGACACTGGCCTCTGTGTACCGGATTCTTCATCTGAACCGAAGTGCTATTGAAGACTTATTTGTTTCCTTGTTTGGGGGCCCTTGAGCTGCCCCCTTGTCTGTAAAAAACATCACAAACCTACTGACAGAATATGACATCGAAGGTCTTTTGGAAACGGTTACTACTGATTAGCAACCTTATTAACTCTGCACACGTTAGTAACTTGTAGGCGTATTGAAGACCGTCACGCTCCATCCACTACAGGGCTACAGGCAGACCTTGTGTATAGATAAGACTGATAATTCTGGGTTAACTTTTTTACGAGGTCGAGCAAGAGCTAAACAAACTAATGCATTCAATGATGATCCATATCTGGCACGAGACAGAAGCCCTGAAACAGTTCTGTGCCACCCAAGTTTATGGCTCCGTCATAAACACGTGACTCCTTCAGCTCGTGAGTCTGTGTAATGCCGGCGGGGCGGAACACCACGTCGAGGGAACACCGCTCGGCATTCGCGGTAAACAGCGGCGGATCACGGGATCAGGAACAATGGAAACAAAACGGTCCGCCGCTACATTTCATGCCGCGGTGCGTGAAACAAGGGTACCAAATTTGTTTTTCGTTTGCCTTGTCAACCCGATTTACTCTTTAATATAAATCATTTGCGCGGGATTGTTTCAATACTTACTCATCCCTGGATTCAGTTCCCATTAATAGAGTGTGTGGTGGTGTGTGTCAACACCTACTAATATGGTTACGGTGGTCACGAATACTAATAAACCAACAAATATTGATGCATTCATAACATAAATGACATGTTCGGTAATCCGGGTTGGAAGCGGAGTAAAAAAATATGCAAAGTGTGGTAAGAATGGATATAAAAAATACGTTCATTTTCATCATTCTATAAAAAGAGTAAAAACACAAAGGCTATTGAAGATATTTAGGTCAACAACAAAAGAATGGAAGCGCCGTTGTTTGCCACACCTGAGGATGATCCTGTAGATTTTATTTCAGTATCTTTTTATTTCGTTTTATTCAGTTAAATCCTCCTCTGAGCCTTCCTCCAAATCAGAGAGGGCCGACGCTCGCATTACGCTTCCATTGCCCGCTTAAGTATTCAGGCCAAAGATTAGACAAACACACACTGGAACCGTTGGCGACCCAAACGACCCGGACTATCGGCTGACTGTCTGATTAGGTCACTTGGAAGCGCGGGAGTAAAGGTGAACTCGTGGAGGCAGGCTTGCGAGGGTGCACCTGCTGGGAGAACTGAGAATTCAAACAAGGGGAGAGTAGAAAAATGGGGACTAGCAATGGATAATGAATGGGGGGCGACGAAAACCTAAATCCCGGATACGTGAGCGAAAATCTAGGACCGGAAAGGGGAAGGGAGGAATCTGGCGTTGAGGAAAATTGTTGGAAGAGGAGGAGTGAGGGAGCAGAAGAGTTTAGAAGTGGCTCAAGAAGATGGCGCAGAGGTGTAGTAGGAAACGCCGTGAACAGAACAGTGATTAAACGTAATTGGCCATCAGAGAGAGAGAGAGAGAGAGAGAGAGAGAGAGAGAGAGAGAGAGAGAGAGAGAGAGAGAGAGAGAGAGAGAGAGAGAGAGAGAGAGAGAGAGAGAGAGAGAGAGAGAGAGAGAGAGAGAGAGAGAGGTATAAAGACACTTCGAATAAGGAACTTTTGAAGAGTAACACGCCCAGCTCACTTGGCAGGTAAGAGAACACACACACACACACATGTATATATGCATACGAGAATTTTCTGAAAACTACTGAGCGATAAAAAATGTATCGCGACAGAGCGAGCAAGGCCGCCACTCAGCTCCCTTCCGGCGGTGAGATTTTTATGGGCTGAAGTCAGGAGTCAATTTCCCAGGAGGCGCCGCGGTTCGCTTTACTAAACAGATGAGGCGAATAGGCGGCGCAGCGAGAGACAACTCCTTCCCCCTCCCCCCGCACGGACTCGGCTGCTTCCTGAGACTTACTTCATTATTGAGATTTATTCATGACTCGTGACTCATGGATCATGGGATACGCACGTCCCCGAGGCGCCTAATGGATGGCTTCGTTTCGCGCTTATGTCATCTAATTTGCTAATATACGCGCAGTTTTGTGTCCGTGATTTGCGTGTGTGTTGATGCTCCCTCTGAACCTTGCACCTCCTCCTCTCTCTCTCCTCTTCTCACCTTTGCCAGGATATTGCAGATGTTCGCTCTCTCTCGCACTCCATCCATCCGTCTCCCCATCCCCCCCACCCCCGCACTCTTCTCTCTCTCTCTCTCTCTCTCTCCTTCTTTCGCTATCAATAAACCATCCTCACCTTACTGTAACTTCTACTTCCTTCCTTTCTCATCCTTTGTCCCATTATTACCAACCTCACCCTTCTCCTTCCTTCACATTTCTTTTATCTTTCCCTCTTCCTCCTCCTCCTCATCATCATCATCTCTCTCTTCATCAAGTTCCCTCATCTTTAATCCTCTCTCTCTTTCTCTCTCTGATCCCCTTCCCTTCCCTTCCCACTGCCTGTTCCTCCCTCCTTTGCTCCTTTCCTCCTTTCCCTTTATCCCAGCGCCCGCCGTGACCCCATTCCTCGGCCGGCCACTTGTATCAGTCCGCCAGACCCTCCCACGCTGTGTCTCACGTCTCGTCTAACTTGAACGTACATCCATTACTGGGTTCTTACGGGCACCAATAAAGACCCATTAATTTAATCTACTCTCAATTATCGTAGTGTTAGAAATTACTTTTATGTGAGGACTGATGTAATGTCTCGCCCAATATGAACTAATGAAGTGAGGGGAAATGGTTTATGGTATCGATTAACGCAAGATATTTAAAAAGAAAGAAAATCACTTAGAGTACGGATATTTATTAGGAACGTGAACGAAGCATTAATCAAGAACTTTCTGGCTTTCCTCTGTAGATGGAAGACAAAGGATTGGGTAAGGAAAGCCATTACCGAGGGTCTCCTTCACTCTATGGATGTAAATTGAAGGAGCTGGTAGGTTGGTGAGGGCAGCCATTTTTGGGTCACATTCTTCCCTCCTTCAGCGTCCCTCCTCCCCCCCGCCTGCCGCCCTTCTTTCCGCGCGTCCGTCCCACGCCACCCGTTGTCAGGCTGCGACCGGCTTGTCTGACATTCCCTTCCTGACACACACACACACACACACACACACACACACACACACACACACACAGACCTAACTATATAAGAAAATCGCGAAGAAACTCTACGCTCGCATCCTTTTATATTTAACACACACACACACACACACACACACACACACACACACACACACACATCCCTAAATATATAAGAAAATCGCGAAGAAACTCTACGCTCGCATCCTTCCATATTTAACTTACACACACACACACACACACACACACACACACACACACACACACACACACACACACACACACACACACATCCATAAATATATAAGAAAATCACGAAGAAAGTCTACGGTCGCATCCTTCCATATTTAACTTAGAAACACAGACACACACACACACACACACACACACACACACACACACACACACACACACACACACACACACACACACACACACACACACTTCCCCAGACGCTGAGTGCGCGGCAAACATTTCGCCACACACGGCAAACAC
Organism: Eriocheir sinensis; assembly: GCF_024679095.1. Taxonomy (NCBI): domain Eukaryota; kingdom Metazoa; phylum Arthropoda; class Malacostraca; order Decapoda; family Varunidae; genus Eriocheir; species Eriocheir sinensis. Next base: position 4,017,933 of record NC_066553.1, read on the forward strand.
GGCCGAGTGAACAGTGAGCCCCCCGCGTGATGCACGAGGGAACGCCGCGCGTGACTCATGGATTTGCCGCGCGATTTGTTGCTCGGGATGTTTGCGTTAATAGTCTGTGTTCGCGCGTGACCTTTGCTCGCCGACAGCTGATTCGGGTCACTGAGATCCTGAAGGTCTGGAAACACAGCGGTCATTGGTTGTTGTTGTTTTTCTTCCGCAGGAGAAGGCAGATCGAAACCTAGAAATAAAATCAAGACGCTTCTACTACAGTCCACTCTAGAAACACTGTGTCAGAAGAAGGAGTAAACACGGTAGAAGGAAGCGTCGTTTAGTTTGCTACTGCCAGGGATGAACGAGAGTGTACTGTTGTGATACGTCAAGACATTATTCGGAAAAGTGAGACGCGGACCGTTCAGAGTCAGAGGAAGAGGAAAACACGGTAGAAGGAAGCGTAGTGTTGCGTTCGTCACCGCCTGGGATGGAAGAGACTAAACTGTTGTGATACGTCAAGTCATTATTCAGAAAAGTGAGACGCGGACCGTTCAGAGTCAGAGGAAGAAGAAAACACGGTAGAAGGAAGCGTAGTGTTGCGTTCGTCACCGCCTGGGATGGAAGAGTCTAAACTGTTGTGATACGTCGTCATTATTCGGAAAAGTGAGACGCGGACCGTTCAGAGTCAGAGGAAAAGGAAAACACGGTAGAAGGAAGCGTAGTGTGGGGTTCGTCACCGCCTGGGATGGAAGAAACTACCTTGTTGTGATACGTCAAGACATTATGCCGAAAAGTGAGACGCGAACGGTGCAAATTGCCTCTAAGGATCTGTGTGCGCGCCTCGACCACCGCGGCGGTATAAACACGGCTGTCTGTTGAGGTCGTCGCTTCCTCGAGACACTCAGCCGTCTTTTTCATGCATAACATTTACACATTAAACTACGCCGAGGGACAGCCGCTTCCGCCTCGCCGACGCACAGTGGGGCTTACTGCTGCTTAAATGTTTATATAAATATGAAAAAATCGATATACAAAAAAAGAAGAATGCAAAGACTAAATCAATATACAAACAGAGAATGCGAAGAATGAATCAGTATACAAACAAGAAAGAATGCAAAAAAATAAGAAAACATAGGAATCAAGAGTGAATCCTCCATTGGCGGCCTTACGTATGAAAAATTAAGTATATTTTCGTCACCAGAAGGAACTTTAAATCACCCAAAAGTCAACGCCGCAAATAAATTAATGTTGTAAGGCTTTGTTTTAGGCGTTATGTCCTATATGTTAAAAGTGGATAATCATAATTCCGAAATATTTTTACATCTTCTCCCTCGTTGAGTGAGACACGTTTTTCGTATTTGCTTTAGCTCGGATAAGAAACGTCGGTTTTTGGTATGATGGATTTCTTTTTCCTCGCCTCATTACTGGTGGAATCCGCGGAGAGTCTTCACCGCCCTGCCCCGCGACGACGCGTAACAAGTGCCGCCCCGCCAGCCTCATCAGGGCCGCGGGGGACGTGGATGGGGAAGGTTTCGTAGGGTATTGTTATCCCTGTAGGACTCTGACTCTTTCTCTCTCTCTCTCTCTCTCTCTCTCTCTCTGTCTGTCTGTCTGTCTGTCTGTCTGTCTGTCTGTCTGTCTGTCTGTCTGTCTGTCTGTCTGTCTGTCTGTCTGTCTGTCTGTCTGTCTGTCTGTCTCTCTCTCTCTCTCTCTCTCTCTCTCTCTCTCTCTCTCTCTTGCAATAATAAACAAATAAATAGATAAGGAGAGAGAGAGAGAGAGAGAGAGAGAGAGAGAGAGAGAGACAGACAGACAGACAGACAGACAGACAGACAGACAGACAGACAGACAGACAGACAGAGAGAGAGAGAGAGAGAGAGAGAGAGAGAGAGAGAGAGAGAGAGAGAGAGAGAGAGAGAGAGAGAGAGAGAGAGAGAGAGAGAGAGAGAGAGAAACAAGACAAGAAAGAGAAGTGGGAATGGAAATCCTCGCCCTATTTGGAAACACTTGTTGCTACAGCGCGAGGGAAAGAAAACAAAACTTTTCCACTTAAGGTTGTTTATTCGGAAAGCTGGAATTTCTTTTTATATGTAGCCGACCGTTACGATCTGTATACAATCTATTCCCATCGTAGTAAGTAACTGTCGGCGGCGGCGGTGGCGGTGACGGTGGTGGTGGTGGTGTATAGTAACTAAGTATTATCATTAACGTATACATCTTTTCGTATATCTCTTCACTGCGCAAATTACATCATTGGCAAGGTCCGTCAGGCCATAATTTGAGTATTGTAATAAATCCTGTTTGATCTAAATTTTTGTTTGAAGGTGTACCACAGGGATCAAATTTTGGGCCGCTTGAAATATAAATCTACCATATATGCTGATGATACTAATCTGGTATTAGTAGCAAAGGATATACATTGTTTGCAATAAAAAAAAAAATGACTACAGAATTGAATGTAATAAACCAAAGAAAAAAAAACTTAGGCAAGGTTGCCAAAACATGTTCCATCCGTTCCATGAAAAATTATCTGCCCCTGGTGACAGTTGGTGAGAATTTACAAGACATTACTGATTAAATACTTACTGGTGTTCGTAGTGACGAAAAATTTAAGTTCAAACTATCAAATGATGTCTGCTTAAAATTATCTAGAGCGTGACGTGTTCTGTAAGGTTCATGAACACTCTTCCCTAAATTAATCGAAGTGTGTGTGTGTGTGTGTGTGTGTGTGTGTGTGTGTGTGTGTGTTGAGAGAGAGAGAGAGAGAGAGAGAGAGAGAGAGTTGGTCCTCCACACTACATTTACTTTCCCTCCGTACCCCCTCTACTTCCCTCTCACCCCTCTCACCTTCTCACCCTCTCCACCCCTCTCACCCTCACCCCCCCTCCCTTTCAGAAGTGTTCGGTGTTAATGTGTGGCCTCGATAAGACTCGTCCCTTTCCCTTTAACTGAAGCACACACACACACACACACACACACACACACACACACACGGAGCTTCAAATATTGCTGGTTATCGTGCCCCGCTTACAATCAAGAGGTCTCAGGTTCGATTCCCGGGTAAATAGGGACGGATGGGCAGTCTCCTTTATACCTGTGCCCGCCCATCCAACTGTGTGTGTGTGTGTGTGTGTGTGTGTGTGTGTGTGTGTGTGTGTGTGTGTGTGTGCTGAGAGAGAGAGAGAGAGAGAGAGAGAGAGAGAGAGAGAGAGAGAGAGAGAGAGAGAGAGAGAGAGAGAGAGACGAGGTTCCATCCCTATCCAAATATTCGGTACAAAGCAACTCCGATTTTTTTACGCTGAAGGTTCAGGCTGACGATCGCGACTCCAGCACGTGATCAGACCGGGGTGAATGATGACGGTAGGCCCAGTCACGCATATAGCTTTAATAACTTAGATAAAAGACAATAGATGCGGCAATGCTTACATGTTTATTATTTTCTGGCGATAGCAGGATTCAAAAATTATAAGGTGTGTGACATGAGTACTAACATCAAGTAAGCGATATGTCAACCCATGCAGAGTAAAAGTCATAAAGAAAATGGGGTGTAGGTAGTGAGGACGGGCGATGGGCGAGGGGGAACTTGTGATTTATTTTTATTTCTTAATTGAAGGATACTAAATGGCGCTACATAATTATTAAGAAACTATTAGCCAAATGTTCGTTATAAGATTATTAAATATAACAATCTTAGCCTTTGGGACCATGGTAATGCAAGACACCGAACGATTTTGGCTGCTTTGAGGTATTATGATTAAAAATAACACTCATGAACTTTTGAAACCATGGGAATTCAAGACACACGGAACATATTTGGCTGCTTTGAGGTATTATGATTAAAAATAACACTCATGGACTTTTGAAACCATGGTAATTCAAGACACACGGAACATATTTGGTTGCTTTGAGGTATTATGATTAAAAATAACACATGAACTTTTGAAACCATGGGAATTCAAGACACACGAAACATATGTGGCTGCTTTGAGGTATTATGACTAAAAATAACACTCATGGACTTTTGAAAACATGGGAATTCAAGACACACGGAACATACTTGGCTGCTTTGAGGTATTATGATTAAAAATACACTCATGGACTTTTGAAACCATGGGAATTCAAGACACACGGAACACACTCGGCTGCTTTGAGGTATTATGATTAAAAATACGCTCATGAACTTTTGAAACCATGGGAATTCAAGACACACGGAACATACTTGGCTGCTTTGAGGCATTACAGCTTCCTTCACATGTGCTAATAGGGCCTTGCTGAGAAAGATCTTAAGTCCATTCATGAGTTCAGCATTTAAACAGTCAGTTGCAGGAAGGAGCGGGTCATTCAAGTCGGCTTTTCAGCGCACAAAGACAAAAAATAGGAAAGGTGACCTGAACGATACAAAACGCGGCAATTAAATATACACCCAGTGGAGGGAATGAAAAGTTACGAAAGACACGACAAAAAAAAAATCCAGGCTTCCAAGAAAGAAGAAACATAAATTAACATCAAAAAGACACGGCAAGAAAACTCTAGAAAAAGAAGGAGACAAAGCTGGGAGGAGAATTAGCTTTCCAAATAGAGCCGCGGAACAATGGGATGCTTTACTAAATGAAGTCGTGTTCCGAAGACAGACAGACAGATAGATAGACAGACACAGATAGATAGACAGATTTACACAGACACAGACAGGTGGCCAAACACACATTAGAGGATGGGAAGAGAAGTGAAAGAAAGGGAAGAGAAGAGAACAGAACAGAAAAAAGGAAAAGAAAGGGAAGAGAAGAGAGAGAGAGAGAGAGAGAGAGAGAGAGAGAGAGAGAGAGAGAGAGAGAGAGAGAGAGAGAGAGAGAGAGAGAGAACAGAACAGAACAGAACGAAAGCCTCTTATCAGTCTTGTGTCATGAAAAAAATATAGTGTAGATTCTCATCGTGTGTGTGTGTGTGTGTGTGTGTGTGTGTGTGTGTGTACAGGAACAAACACAGCAGCAGTCTACGCGCGTGGTACTTCGAACAGAACAACTGGCGTGGGCAGTGTGGCGCCGCTTCCTGGAGCAGCGCGGCGCTTGAACTGAGCCAACCCTCGGAGGTGCTCGCAACGCCCTCCGCGCCGCCCACCCAAACCTTGCCTCGCTGCTACTAACGGTTTTTTTCTTACTTTTATCTATTTTATCAGTAAACGAGAAAGAGGGATAAAGACAGAAATAGGGAAAAGTGTAGGAGAGAGGGAGGGTGAACGTAAAAGACATAGGGAAAAAATGGGGTTCCAATACATTAAGGACTTTTTTTGTGGGTTACTCACTTATATGCGACACTTTTCATCATTCTCATTATCAAACGAATATGGTCGACCTGGCTTTTGGCTTTTGCTCCTTAAATTAAGATTATTGGCCGACTCATTAGCGAGATATAATTGCTTGAATCTCTTATTACAGTGGGATGTGATAATTATTCAACCCGATTTTTTTTTGTTCGGTGATTATTACTGAAAGAATAATTATCGGATGTCTAAAGAACTCGGGTCCCCGTTGTCGTGTGTAGCCCTATTGTTCACTTAGCAAGAGTAGCTTTATGAACTTTTTTTTTACCCGTCCGCTGCGATTGTCATGGATTTGGCCTTCTCTGGTAGCCTGGTAACATATAGTCCCAGGTCCTTCTCTGGCTCTGTGGTGGATAGTGGAGTATTTCCCGTGTGGTACTGGTGTGCTGGATATCTCCCAGGGTGCAGGACTTTACAATTTTCTTCACTGAATTGTAGCAGACACTTTTTGTTCTATTCCAGTAGCTTGGTGATGTCTTCTGGTAGGAAATCCGCAGCCAAGGGGTTAATAGACAAGTGATGAAAGAGCGTTCACTTGGTTTTGATGCGGCGAACACCGTTGAAACAAAGGTCCGTGCGTGAGATTATAGACTCGAGAACAAATAAATTTATATTACTCTTAATTAAAAAGTAATTATGACAGCAGTCGTGTGTGCGTTTGTGTGTGTGTGTGTGTGTGTGTGTGTGTGTGTGTGTGTGTGTGTGTGTGTGTAACCTTCTTCCTTTACAAGATCTGCATATTTTTGGACACTTTTTTATACATATTATTTTTATCACCGTGAAAAAAGATGTTGCGTCACGCGGAAGCTATCACTGGCCTTCCTCACCTGCCTCATAACACCGAGACTCCGGGGCTGCTGGCGGTATGGGAGGAGGGCGCTCAAGTGGCGGAAAGGTGGAGAGGGAAGGAAGGGCAGAGTGAAGGACACTGAGAAGGGGTACTGCGGAGAAAAGAGGGGCGGGATAAGTGGAGGGCGAGGAGGGGAAAGTGAAAGGAAGTGTGAACGAGGAGAAAAGTGAGAGGGGGCAGAGCGGGGTAATGGGGAAATTAAAAAAAGTGAAGCTCGTTAATGAAAAAATGAGACTCGTTAAAAAGAGAGGAAAATAAGGCCAATCGGATAATTACACGGTGAGGGATGTGATGAGATGAGGAAGTGGGGAGTAAGATCGAGACTTCCTATAAGAGTGGAAAGAAGAGAAGGGCATTAGATTTCACCGTGGAAAAACACATCACGAGGGCCGGCAGCAAGTGAATATGAGACGCAGGAGATGGTGGTGAGCTTCGATAACAAAAAAAAGAGAAGGGCATTTTTGTTTTTCATTTCGGTGTCATCCATATCTCGTATCGTGTAAACACCCTGCTTTCTGGCAAAGTATATATATTTTTTTGAGGGGGTCATATTGCTTTATCAGTCTTTCTTATTTTTCATTTTGGTGTCCCCAATTTTCCTATCGTGTTCTCAACTTGCTCTCTAGCTTCGTATATTTTCCCTGATTCTGGCATTTTACTTTCTTACTCTTTCATACTTTACATTTTGGCGTCATCTGTTTCTCCTCTCGCGTAAACCCTCTGCTTACTGGCTACAAAACCACTCCTTGTTACACCGTTTCAAAGGCCGACATGTTATCAGGCAGCGGGGAGCAATCTATAGAGTGTGCTTGGCCCCTCGCGTGTTTAAGCGCCGCACAGTTGCAATCATCCTTGGCAAATATCATAATTTAAAAAGCCACTTCAGTTCCTTCACCCTTCCTTCATAAAGAGCTCCGGCATGAGAAAATACAAACAAGCAGGGTAATGGTCACGTGTCTCGCTTTACGAATAAATGCATGCAAGCAAACCTTCATTATATAAAAATGTTTCATAAACGGTGGAATGCTGGCGCGCGAAGTCATAATGTCAAAATTGGGTCACAGTGTCGTGCTAAAAATGTTTTCCTCCCTTTGATAACGGTTACTGTCAAACTTGGAACTCTCCCAATATTCGTTAAATACTATATCAGAAAAGTTGCGTCTCTAACTATCGCTAACTGGGTCACGGTATAATATTCTTAATTGAAAAGTTTCGTTTTCTTGAAAAAGTCCATTACTACTCACTAATATGTATCTGAAAAGTTTCATACTTAATTAGCCCGAACTGGGTCACGTTATATTACTCATTTTTAATAATTGTTTGCCTCAGAAAACAACAACGATCCCACTTCAAACTCACCACTTTTTCTACAAATGTTTCAGAGGAGCTGTTGTCTACTAAGATATCTCGAGATTTGTTATATATTAAAATTTAATATGACCCAATCGAGACCCTTCATAGTTAAATTATTTATCCCAAAAGAAGTATTGCGGCTGGACCTGAACTCCTGAGCCATTAAGATTTTGCTCGAAAGGGAAATTTCTTGGAAGGTGGAACTTCAAGTAATCTCGCGGATTCCAAAAAATATGATATCTTCAAAACTCTCAAGCATTCCATCGAGTAAGTCATTAAAGAAGAAAAAAACATGATAAATGAATTTGTTTCTGCCTCAGAGTTCCCCCTATTTTTCACAACACAAATTCGACTCAAGTAAAAGCTAAAACCTGCAAATCTTCGAGGGCGGGCGGCACACACGGCGGGGCGGAGACGAAAGGAGGAAGAGGAGGAGGAAGAGGAGGAAGAGGAGAAGGAAGAGGAGGAGGAGGAGGAGGAGAGGAGAACCGGATGCCAGCAAACAGGACCTGCCTTGGGGACGCGGACCTCCTTGTTTTCGTCTTGCCTGTCTTATGCTCCAATCAAAGACTATTATTTCTCCTTATTAAAAACCACGGCCTTTGACTATTATGATGAAAACAGATATCGCCACTAATATATTGGGTACAGCGTCATATCTGCCTTTCTTATGTTCCTATTTGCCTCTATATATATTGAATTACATCTCTTATCTGCCTTTCTTATGTTCGTATATTTACCTCTATATATTGGATGGAACGTCTCATTTGCCTTTCTGATGTTCGTATTTACCTCTATATTTTGAATTACAACTCTTATCTGCCTTTCCAATGTTCTTATTTAGTGCGTTTCAATACCATAATCTCTCTCGCCCTTCTCAACATAAAGGTTCAAAATAGAGAAGAACGCCTCTCAAATATCGGATAGGGCGCCGCCACCTTATAGACTTTCTCGCCTGCGTGCACAGCATATGAATAATTAATGTACTGGCTGCCTCAGGGAAAAAAAAAAAAAAAGTTTCGCTGCGCGCCTTTTTGCCATAACCTAATTTCGAGCACCACCTTTGCCGGGCCACCACTCCTTCGGCCCTCAAGGTTGGGTACTCGACGGCGGGGGGAGGGACGTGGTGGTGGTGGTGGTGGCGGTGGAAGAACTTTTTCGTCTTTATTTTTATTTTTCTCGGCGGGAATAAAAAGAGAGAGGATGATGGAAATGTATTAAGTTTTTTTATTAATTTTTGCCTCATGTCCGTTATGCCTAAATGTTTATTACGGTGTGAATTATGGGAAAAATATGGAAAAATGGAGCTCTTCTACAAAACAGAATAGATAGGGAGATATAATAAGCAGGTGAGTAACTGGGCCGTATTACTTAACATTTTGTCGCCCAAGTTCACATATATAAAAAGGCTTTCGTAGGAGTTTTGGGCATTTCCAGGAGTAGTTTTATGACCCTGGTGGTAGTTTGACCCTTTCTCTGTACCGTGAACCTAAAGAAACACTCATTAGAACCCGACTGACCCTCTCTTTGACCTTTAGAAATAGCTGATGTTCACATATATAAAAAGGCTTTCGTAGGAGTTTTGGGCATATCCAGGAGTAGTTTTATGACCCTGGTGGTATTTTGACCCTTCCTCTGTACCGTGAACCTAAAGAAACACTCATTAGAACCCGACTGACCCCCTCTTTGACCTTTGAAAATACTGATGCGAGAAGGGAAAGTGTCTTATTATACCAACCAGTGTAGATGGATGGATAGACAGACAGATAAACAGCCATAAATAGGTAAGTAGATAGATATGAAGGAAGACCTGACAGAGTTTATTAATTACCAGAGAAATAGATGAATAAGGGAAAGAAGGCACGATGGAGGAGAGAAATGAAAGCACGCGAGGGGAGAGGAGACCACGAGGAGGAGGAGGAGGAAGAGAAATTATGAAAATCTTGAGGAAATGGAAAAACAGACTAATGATTATAAGAAGTGACGTGAGGAACCTGCCGGAGGGAAAATAGCGAATGAGAGAGAGAGAGAGAGAGAGAGAGAGAGAGAGAGAGAGAGAGAGAGAGAGAGAGAGAGAGAGAGACAGACAGACAGACAGACAGAGAGAGAGAGGTATGTTAGAACTTATTTTCCTGATTCTTTAACGAAATATAAAAACAAAAGCGTACAACAGTTAGGCATCAAATTATTCCTTACACAAAACAGCATAAAAAGCGAGCACGATTAAAGATAAAGGAATGGACATTGTAACCTATCTTTTCCCCCTAATAGGTAAGGGATGGCAAATAAAGGACATATACTTCTTTCTCTTAATAAATAACATTCGCCTCTATACATAAAGACCTAAATGATGCCAATAAACAGAGAGGGGAAAGAAAAGGAGCATCTCAACCGCCTCTTTTCTATCGCGGAAGTTAATTCAGCTCCGAGGACGACCTTATTTTCTTTGGGCGCTTCACATAATCCATCAGAGAATAATTTGGAAGCTCCTCTGCGGCCTGACACTGTAAACCCAAGGCATCTCGGTTTCTCATTAGCCGAAGTCAGTGAAGAATCCCTCCTAATGGTCCCGAGTCTCTCCTAAACACTCTTGTGGAGGTGGTGGTGGTTGAGGTTGAAGGAATGCGAGTAGAAAGGAAGGAAAGGAGAAGGAAGAGATCATAGGAAGGAAGGAAGGAAGGGAATTAAATATGAAGGAATGAGAGGAGAAAGGAAGGAAAGGAGAAGGAAGAGATCATAGGAAGGAGAACGGAAAGGAAGGAAGGAAGGGACTTAAATATGAAGGTGAAAGGAAGGGGAAGAGGAAAATGGAGGAGGGGAGAGACAGAAAAGACGAAAATAAGAATGAAGGAAGGAAGGAAAAGATAGAGGAAGAAAATAGGTAGATAAATGTAGATGGCAGAGTGGGAGGGAGGAAAGAGATAGAAAAAGTGAAGGGATGGAACGATAGGAGAAAGAGATAGAAAGGGAAGTAAAAAAGAAAGATAGGAGGGAAGGAAAGAATTTTGGAAAGAGGAAGGAATGTAAATGTTATGACTCGGTGGCTCTTGCTGGCAAATTGAAAAGTGATGAATGAAGTAGTTAGGTAAAAATGTATAGAAATAAATACTTACGAGGTTAAATGACGGAAAAAGAGGCACGGTTGAGACATTAGATCATTAGTGAAAGGGGATATAGTCTAAATCTTTAACACTATGACGGCACATGTTTAATCTTGTTTTTGTGAAGCATTCGCCAGTGACTTTGTTTATATTATGTAATGTATGTACGTTTATGCCTCAAATAGCAAAAACACACACACACACACACACACACACACACACACACACACACACACACACACACACACACACACACACACACACACCTTTCCTCTTTTTAATTCATATTTTCCCAATTGATGTTTAAACGAATTCAGAAAATACATATAAAAGAAACACGCAAAAAACTACTAATCACAATATGCAATCGTTAAAAAATATGAATATCCTTCCGTCAAAATGTAAAATGAATAATAACGTTAGTGAAATTTATCTACTGGAATAAAAAAAATTGTTTATATATATTATTACATCAAGGAAATTTGCCCACGAGTCTCCTGCTGTCAAGAAATCGAGACACATGCGAGGAACAGAGATGAGAAGCTGAGGGGGCGGAGGGGAGATGCTGGGTGTTGATGGTGGTGGTGGTGGTGTGCGGGGTGGGTGGGGGGTGGGGGGGGGACGGGGTGGCCTTGCTCCCCGCCCCATCACGTGATCTGTTGATCTTAATTTTCTTCTTCAGTTCGTGGCGTAATTGGAAGCCGCTCCATAATAAGGTAGGAAATGATTTAGAGGGTTGTTGATATTGTGGTGACAGTCGCTATGATAACAATGATGAAGGGGAAGAGGAGGAAGATGATGGGCATACTAAAAATAATAATAATAATAATAATAATAATAATAATAATAATAATAGTGGTTTCTTTAGCCCGCAAGAGGAAATCTGTGTTGATACGATTATATTCCACTTTTTCGGCCTATTAATGAAAACTTTTGCCTCTCAGTGCTGCAGAATATCATAGGCCTATTTCTTACACACTTCGAGGCTTACACACCCACATTTCGTAAGGCTTTCATAGAGGTTGTGATTATTTCCTTGTATACTTTTATGATCCTGGTGATAGTTTGACAAGGCTTCTGCATCATGAATATGAAAACAACACATTAGAACCCGACTAGTCTCCTGTGTGGCTTTGGGAAGTACTTGTTGTGGGTGTCAAAAGCGCCTGAGAATATGGGTTTTGGACCAAGCCTCTTCATCGTTTCCTTCCTTCATTCATTCATGCATTCCTGTTTTCCTCTTTTCTGTCTCTCCCTTTCTCCATATTCCTCTTCCCCTTCCTTTCACCTCCATATTGAACTTCCTTCCTTCCTACTGTCTCTTCCTTCTCTTTTCCTTCCTTTCTCCTTTCATTCCTTCAACCTATTTTCTTCCTCTATCCCTCTCCTTCCTTGTTTCTTTCATTCATTCATTCCTGTTTTCCTCTTTTCTGTCTCTCCCCTCCTCCATATTCCTCTTCCCCTTCCTTTCACCTTCATATTTAACTTCCTTCCTTCCTTCCTTCCTTTCCGTTCTCCTTCCAACTATCTCTTCCTTCTCCTTTCCTTCCTTTCTCCTCTCATTGTCGTCCTCAGCCTCTTATATTCACCAACTTCCGACCCCAAAAACTCCCTCATGGGCCCCAATAATTACATTCGTTTATATTTATCGTTAAAATAGTTAATTCCTGTTGTTTCTTGGCAATACTTAGGCGTCAAAAACCGGTAGATACGCGGCTCTGAGTACGATGATCTGGCAACGGTGGTTTTGATACCTCAGAAAAGCTTCCCAACTGCTTCGTGTTCTGGCTATAGTGACTCCCTATAGATGACTCCGACAACTGTATAAGGGTCTGGGTCAGCATACTCAGACGCATCCTCCCTCTCACATCAACTATTTCCAAAGCCCAAAAAGGTATTCAATCGGAGTTTTCATAAGGGTTTCTTCACGTTCATGGTACAGAAGAAGGGTCACACTACCACCAGGGCCATTGAACTACCCCTGGAAATGCCCCAAAACGCCTACCAAAGCCTTGTCAAATATTTGTGCCTGAACGTCGAATTGTCTAAGAATAAGGCACTGAGGGGTAATCTTATCAACAAGGTCTATGCTGCAGTTCTCTTCCTTTCTTCGATGTCGTGCAAGTTCTCTTTCTTAGGTCCTCCGCCTCTTGAAACGGCCCGAGGGTACGGCGCGCTCCGGAAAATATGGCGCCGACGTGAAGCCGAACTTTTAATGGCCAATTAGAGAAGCGTATCGAGGTTGAGGTTACGGGGCAAGTCTGGGAGGGTGGTAGTGGGGGTGGGGGTGGGGGGGGGGTGATGGTGATGGTATTGCAATTGGTTATATACTGGTTCTTGTTGTTCCATCTCAGCTCATTTTTCCTCGTCTGCATCTTCCTCTTCCTAATTTTCCTCCTCTTCCTCTGACTCCTTTTTCTTCTTTTCCTCCTCCTCTTCTTCGGTCTAGTCTACAACTCCATCCATATTTTAGTTCTCCTACAGCTCATTTTTCCTCCTCTTCATCTTTCTCTTCCTAATTCTCCTCCTTTTCCTCCGACTCCTCTTTCTTCTTTTCCTCCTCTTCTTCTTCGGTCTAGTCTTGAACTCCATCCATATTTTAGTTCTCCTACAGCTCATTTTTCCTCCTCTTCATCTTTCTCTTCCTAATTTTCCTCCTTTCCCTCCGACTCCTCTTTCTTCTTTTCCTCTTCTTCTTCGGTCTAGTCTTGAACTCCATCCATGTTTTAGTTCTCCTTCAGTTCATTTTTCCTCCTCTTCCTCTTTCTATTTTTACTCCTTTTTTTTCTCTCTGCTTCCTCCTCTTCCTCCTCCTCCTCTTCTTCGGTCTGGCCCTCAATTCCATCCATGCCTTCGTTCGTTCCTCAATTTCTTTACTGCCGCCCTCCTTCTGATTCTCGGGGAGGGCAGACGCTGTTCCTTCTCTCCTCCGCTCCTGCTGCTGCCTCGTCTGCTACTCTTCCTGTTCTCTGTCTGCTACCACTACTTCTGCTGCTGCTACTGTTTCGTCTGCTACTTCTGCTTTTCTATGTCTCCTACGTCTGCTGCTGCTGCTCCGTCTGCTGCCGTCCCCGCTGCCTGTTTGTTGTTGTGGGTCGTGTTCCAAAGACAAGGGTGCCGCAGGGTTTAATTTTGGCGCCCGAACTTCTTTGTTTTTGTTGTCCCCTCCTCCTCCTCCTCCTCTTCTTCCTCGTCCTCGTCCTCCTCCTCCTCCTCTTCCTCCTTCTTTTCCCTTGCTTGCGTACTTATTTTTTCCCCTCCTCTTTCCTTTTTTTTTCTATTTCGTTTGTGCTTTCATTTGTTTTTTTTACCTTCAGGAACCACCGTATTGATTTCCGTTTGTTGTTGTTTTCTATGTGTGTCTGTGTCGTATTCTGTTGATGTCCCTGTCGGTGTTCAATGTCTGTGTAAGCCTGAACGTGTATGTACTTGAGGGAGCTTTCCACAGGTATGCTTTTATATCTGCAGGTCGCGGGCGTCAGGCGGAGAGGGAACTGAACAGACTGAGCGAAGGACTGAGACCAAATGAGAGAGACACAGAGAGAGAGAGAGAAGCTAAGACGGAAAGAGGAAGAGAACAGTTGCTTTAGCTTAACGTAATCGAGACTGAAATGGATTCGTAGTCTGCTTGCTACTGTCCAGCCTAATGTACAGTACCTTCGCTGCTCCATGAGGTAAGACTGGCATCTGTATTGCAGTTTAGAATATTTTCCGGTAGTGTTTTGCTTCGCGTGTGTATGTATGTGGGGAGGGAAGAGGAAGAGGAGGAGGATGGGTGACATAGGTGATAATGCTTGGTGAGTGTGAGTGTGTGTGTGTGTGTGTGTGTGTGTGTGTGTGTGTGTGTGTAAAGAGAAGAGGGGGAGGGGGTCTGGAGTGTGTGTGTGTGTGTTTATTTGTGTAAGGGGAAAGGTGGGGGCGGGGGTCTGGAAAGTGTGTGTGTGTGTGTGTGTGTGTGTGTGTGTGTGTGTGCGTGTGTGCCCTACAATGACTACCTCCCTCAGCATTCTTTCCTCTTCTCAGTAATTTTGTTTTAGTCCTCGAGAAAGGAAAAAGATGTTGATGACGACGACTATAATGACCCCTTTTATAACACCCAGAGACATTAATAACTCACTCAGCACTTTTTCAGCCTCCAGAAAGTCCCCGTTCCTTTTCTTGGTGGTATATGGGAACCTTGTTTTAATTCATTAATGGAACCCCTTTACTTTTTTTCCCTCTTGTGTTGATGCCTTCCCATTCCCTTCGATAGGAAACTGAATGAATGGATTCCTCAAAAAAAACTTTATTCAAATGAGATGGCGAGAGGAGGAAAAATATCTATGGAGGAAATTTACGGCTATAGTGAGTGGATGGGTGGGTGGTTGGGTGAATGGGTGAGTGAGAATAACAGTGCGCCTTAAGAGGGGGTACTAAATTAAAAAGATAATGTATGATTAGGTAAGCCGCTAACACTAAGCCAGCCTCAGCCTCAATAGGAGTGACGTTCAGAGGGGGACACCCGAGGCCTTAACACACGGGTGAGGCGCGGGCGTGTCAGCACCTCGACAATTATGGGAGAAAGAGACAGACAGATGGGCAGACAGACTGACACGCATCCTCATTTAGGCAGACAGATGGACAGACACGCTCATAGGCAGACAGGCAGATGAAGACACTTAGAAAAGGAAGGAAAACATAGACAGACACACATTCATAGGCAGACAGACAGATAAACAGACACACACCTCATTTGGGCAGACAGAAAGATGAAGACACTTTGAAAAGAAAGGAAAACATAAACACACATTCATAGGCAGACAGACAGATAAACAGACTCACCCTCACCCTCATTTGGCCAGACAGATGGACAGGTACACCCACAGACAGACAGATGAACACACTTGGAAAAGGAAGGAAAACGAGGGGAGGGCCACATCCAGCTGCCGGTGAAGTGGTCAGTGTAGGGGGAGGCGACGCATTTTAGGACCCGAGCGTGAGTCTCCCTCCTCGACAATGGCCACAATTAAATACAAAGAAATAGAGAAGCGTCTTCATCCATTGTTGTCTTAGTTCTTTGTCTCCGCCTCCTGTAATTGTCTCCCTCCCTCTGTGCTGCCTTCAATGGCTGGCTGCCTCCCGAGGGCTGTGATGAGAATTTAATTACGTACGTGAAGGTGTATGTGGGTGGGGGAGGGGAGGGGTGGTGTGTGTGTGTGTGTGTGTGTGTGTGAGAGAGAGAGAGAGAGAGAGAGAGAGAGAGAGAGAGAGAGAGAGAGAGAAAGAATCTAATTTCGTTGTTTTTCACTTCCTTGCAGTCTGTTTGTTTGTGTGTGTGTGTGTGTGTGTGTGTGTTCCTTTACGGGCCACATTACAAGTTTCGTTTTCTCTTTTCTCGCGTGGCTGGGCGGAAACGCTAATCATCAAACAACAATATTTGCTCACATTTCATCATAAAATTATTAATAAAATGGTTATGGAAATTCTTTGAAGAAAGTTTTAAATTTACTTGTGTAAGTACAGAATTTAATTTGTACATTTGTTTTCCGGGTACGATGCCTTGAAGCATAACACGGAGTAATATCTTGAACATTTTCATTACGTCCATTAAAGTAATACACTTTTTATCACGGTGAGTGAAAAAGCTCCCGCCGAGGGGAAGGGGCGGAGTAATATAATTAGATGAAGATTTTTAGATTTAATTGATGGGGTTCTTAATGAGAAAACTCCATCATTATACGGAGACTAATGACTTTTGTTTGTTTTTCATTCTTTTCTTCAGTAACGCTCCCATTGTGCCTCGTCTGAAAAGTATATATTTTTGAGTTAGGGCGTAACAAAAGACGGACACTTCTACGTCTTGGATGCAAATGTGTGATTAGGATGTTGCTGGATAACAAGGCTTGTCACACCCGTCCTGATGATGTGTGGGGGAGGGAGGCTGAGGCGTGTGAATGTATGTATGAATGTATAGATGGATGGATGGATGTATCAATGTATTTGTGTTGGTATGAATGCGAGTCACGTGATCAGATAGTGGATTACACATACACACACACACACACACACACACACACACACACACGAATAAAAGAGTAATATATTAGGTTTACGCAGCCTTGCCGCGCACCGCATCCGCCTGCCGCCGCACGCCCCAGCTCGCAAAACGCTATTTCCTCCCTTTTGTCCGCCTCCTCCTCGGCCCTCCACACAACCCTTTACTTGCATTCCTTCGCACTCTACACCACAGCACCACCACCACCACCATCACCACCACCCACCATTATCACCACCCACCACCACCACCTCCTACCATCGCTGCAATTGTCACTTTTAACACTACGAACTTCTTAATCACACTCATCAGCCTTCTCATCTTTTATTAACATCCTCTTTTTTTCCCTCTTCATCTTCTTCGTCCTCCACTTCCTTATCTTTCTCTACGTTATCCTTCTCCTTTATCTCCACCTCTTCCTCCACTTTCTCCTCTTTCTCCATGTCCTCTTTCTCCACCTCCTCCTCCATCTTCTCTTTCTCCCCTTCCTCCTCTTTCCTACATCCTCCATCATTCCCTCTCTCTTCAATCATCCTCTCTTTCAACGGTTTTTCTCTCCTCCATCTCTTTGCTCCTGACTTTGCCTTCTGCCTCTTACCTCTCCTCCTCCTCCTCCTTCCTCACAATCTTCCATTTCTTTCGTCATTTATTCCATTCACTTACTTCATCCCAAAGATATTCAACCATCACACATTCTAATCTAGCCTTCACAAACCATCTCCCTCTCTCTCTTTCTTTTACAGGTAAGCATTATGTAACAAAGAAAACGGCACGTACCCAATGGTCGACTACAAACCATTTTATTTTTTCGCCCGGTCTAATTGCTACCAAACGAGACCAAAGAAAAAGTAAAGGGATGTCGAGCTAGAATAGGACGGCGCAATTACGCCTTCCGCTGATTGGGGCAGAAGTGGGAAGGGAGGGTAGTTATATAGGGGAAGGTAATGGGTCGTGAATGTGTGGGTAGTGTGGTGGATGGATGGGTAGTATGAGAAGGATGGGGAGAGGAGAGTGAGAGGGAGAGAAGGAAAGAAAGAAAGAAAGAAAAGAGAAATGAAAAATCAATATAAGAACTAGAAAAGGAAAGATAGGTAGAAAAAGACCAAAAAAAAGAAAGACTCACAGACAGGACGTTAGACAGTCACAGTGAGTTAGGCAGACAGACAAACAGACAGAGAGGAAGATAAAGAGACAGTTACAGTACGCATACAGACACAGACAGGAAGATAGATACAGACAGACAGATACGCAGACATAAAGATTAAAGAGAGTCAGAGTGAAATAGGCAGACGGACAGACGGAAAGAAGGAGAGAATCTTCAAATGTACCTTCCATTCGTATTCTACTTAGCTTCCAAGAAATGTTTAATTCATCTACTGGAGTGACTTTACAACGTTTCTTTCCAGCCTCGCCGTCATCAGCAGCCGTGGATGTAAAAGAGGAATTTGAATTTAACGCGAACCGAAATTAAAAAAAATCAGCAAAACGCGTGGAGTATTTTTGAAAGAGTTATGAAGTTAATAAATGTAGAAGCGCCAGAGAGAGAAAAAAAAATCGTTTAGACCTTAAGTAATATAGAAAAAAATTGGAAGTTAACAAACGCGAACCGAAATGAAAAAAAAAAAAAAACGCGTGGAGTATTTTTGAAAGAGTTATGAAGTTAATAAATGTAGAAGCGCCTGAGAGAAAAAAAATCGTTCAGACCTTAAGTAATATAGAAAAAAAATGGAAGTTAACAAACGCGAACCGAAAATGAAAAAAACGAAATCAGCAAAACGTGGAGTATTTTTGAAAGAGTTATGAAGTTAATAAATGTAGAAGCGCCAGAGAGAGAGAAAAAATCGTTTAGACCTAAAGTAATATAGAAAAAAAAGTAGAAGTTAACGTATAAATTTAATTCGAACGAAAGAAAAATAATATGCAAAACGTCTGGTATATTTTTAAAGAGTTGTGAAATTAATAAATGTAGAAGCGCCTGAGAGAAAAAAAATCGTTCAGAACTTAAGTAATATAGAAAAAAAATTGGAAGTTAACGTATAAATTTAATTCGAACGAAAGAAAAATAATATGCAAAACGTCTGGTATATTTTTAAAGAGTTGTGAAATTAATAAATGTAGAAGCGCCTGAGAGAAAAAAAAATCGTTCAGACCTAAAGTAATACAGAAAAAAAGTAGAAGTTAACGTATAAATTTAACTCGAACGTAAGAAAAATTAATATGCAAAACGTGTGGTATATTTTTTATGGGGCTTCGTGTGTTGTGAAGTTAATAATAAATGTAAAAGTGCGCCAGAGAAGAAAAATTATTCAGACCTAAAGTAATACAGAAAAAAAATGTGAAAGTTAATATTTTTTCATACTTTTTCACTAATTCATGACTTCATTTTATTTTTTTGACTTGACGATATTTCCTCGCTTCCAAAATACCAGATATTACTAACAACACGCTGAAAATTCCTGTGACTTCGAAATTAAACCCAAAACAGAGTCATTCTCTCACAGTGCTGCTAAGATATTCCAATGATTGCAAGATATGATTCTGACAAAACTCCATTGCTGTCAAGATATCAATTATAATACTACTATGATGATATTCCACTGACTAACATAACACACATCACTAAGATAACACTAAAATGATATCGGGTAGTATTCTTAAATGTTTCGGCGCCTAAGCACATATATTTAGCAAGGCTTTCGTTCGTAGGGGTTCTGGGCATTTCCCGGGGTAGTTTTATAACCCTTCTGGTAGCCTGACTCTTCTTCTGTACCGTGAACCTAAAATACCGCTCATTAGAACCGAAATTGACCTCTCTTTTTGGCCACTCCCTTGACCTCTATTCAGGAGCAGTAAGTAGCGGGCTTTTTTTATATTTTTTTTCTTTACGCCCTTGAGCTGTCTCCTTTGCTGTAAAAAAAAAAAAGACTATCTCCTTATCGGCCTTTGGAATAGTTGATGTAAGGAATAAAAGCGTCTAGCAGTACCGCCTGATACTCTACTAACACAAAACACCTGACTCTAAGATAATATACAAGGCAATATCCCACTAACTAATAACAACACACGTATAAGACAACACTAAAGACACTATCCCACTCACCAACACAACACCAACACACCGGACTCTAAGATAACAGATAATATTACGGAGACGTCCCATTGACTCCACAACGCGCTGAAATATCCCTTTGTTTCCCGTGATAATATGGCCCGCCTCCTCAGACCATCGCTCACCGTCAGGCCATTCTATGAGACGCGGAGGCTGGCGCACGAGATAGCGGAATGGATTACTTACTATGCGTGCGGCTTGTCGAGGCTCATGACACGCACAGGCTAACAGGGGGAGGGTGTTGCCGCTAGATTGCTTGAGGAAAAGGTAAGGATGGGAGGGAAGGGGGGAAGGGGATAGTGAGGAGGCGGGCGGGCGGGGGAAGGAAATTAGAAGATTGGGGTAGAGGAGTAGTTTGAGAAGACGAGTGAACATCGGTAGAAAAGGAAGGATAATCGAGGAAAGAGCGAGGGTGTGGAGGAAAGGGAAGAACAGAGAGGAAGGGAAGGGAAGGGAAGGGAGAGGTGAAAGTTACAGGAGATAGGGGGAAGGAAAAGGGAAGGAAAAGAAGAATAAGGGAAGGATAAGAGAAGACAATAGATACAGAATGCGGTGGAAGAGGAAGAAAGGCAACGGAGAGGAAGGGAAAAAGAAGACGAGAAGGAAGGGAAAGAGAGGTAAGAGAGGGGAGGAAAGGAAGAGGGAGGAAGAACTAAGAGGTGAGGAGGGAAAGGGGCCGGAAAGAGAGGGGGTAGAAGGGGCTAGCAAGAGAGGGGGAGGAACAGGCATCAAACTCCCATCATAACACACCTTCAGCCAGTCAGCCAGGGCAAGGCAAGACGGGACGGGACGGGGCGCCTAAACTTCCATGCAGACTCACGCCTCTCACTCAAAAATTAGTGCGCTTAATGAAGAGGCGAGTGGGGTATTCAAGACTGCAGTGCCGGCCCGCCACCCATCGGAAGCCGAGTTTTATGCGGCCCACGACAAACTTCCTGCGTGGCTGTCATGTTAAGTGAGACGCCGGCGGGGGAAGGAGGAGGAGAGGGAAGTGAGCGAAGGGAGAAAATAAAAGGTTGATGAAGAGGGAGAGTAAGGTGAAGGCGGGAAGAGAAGGGAGGTTAGGGCATGGAAGGAAGGGAGGGTGTGAGGGAGGGAAGAAGAAGAAAGTCAGCGAAGGGAGCATAAAGAGTTGATGAAGAGGAAGAGAAGGGAGAGGATGGGAAGAAATGGTAGATGATGGAAGGAAGAAAGGAAGTGTGTGTGAGGGAGAGAGGGAGGGGGAGGAGGATAAAGGAGGATAGGGAGTTTAAAAAGGAGGGAGAAGTGGAGAGAAAGAAGGAAGAAGGGAAAGTTAGGAGGGAGGTAAACGAAGCAGGGAAGGAGAGAGACAGCAAAAAGAAAGAAAGAAAAAAGAGGAAACGAGAAGATGAGAAAATAAACACTGATGGAGAGAGAGAGAGAGAGAGAGAGAGAGAGAGAGAGAGAGAGAGAGAGAGAGCAAGCAAGCAAGCAAGCAAGCAAAAATAATAAAACATAAAGACTAAATTACGACGCTGGGAAGGAAAGAACAACTCAAATTTCGTTACAACAGAAGCGAAGCGAAGCGAGGCGAGCTGGGGGCGACTTAATGACCTGTAGTGCATGACATTGCCGGAAGGAGATAACATGAAAGAGAAATGAAATGAGAAGAGAAAGTAAAAATAATGGAATGAGATGAAGTAATTTAAATTCATCAAAGCTTATGCAGAGAGAGAGAGAGAGAGAGAGAGAGAGAGAGAGAGAGAGAGAGAGAGAGAGAGAGAGAGAGAATGATAAAAGAGGGATAGAGAGAAATAAGGAAAATAAAGAACACACACACACACACACACACACACACACACACACACACACACACACACACACACACACACACACACACACACACACACACACACCAATACACACACACACACACAAAGAAAATGAACTCCTAGAGGAAATAGGCGGGAAAGAAGTGACGTATCGAGAGGAGGAAAATTGATTGCCGCGGGAAAGAAGTACGGAACGAAGAACAACGAGGAGGGGGCGGCGGGCAGGAAGAAAAAGGTGAGGTGAGTGGGAGGAGGGGCGTTGTGTGTGGGGGTGGGTGGGGTGGGTGAGGGAGGGGTGTAAACGGTGGGAACATCCAGGTAACACATTTCCCAAGCTTGGCCTCCGGAATGGTTATGTTCTGTAGGTCAACATTTTCCGCCGCACTTTATGAGCCGAGCAGTTGTGTTCTGAGCTGCAGGGACGTAATTCTGGGTAACACGGAGAGCGTTACCCAAGACTGGCCTGCGAAGTAGTCTTGTTTAGTAGGCCGAGATCTTTATGAACCTCGCAAGCTGCTGGAAGTTAATGCCGGCAACGAATTTGAGTGTGAATTGTTTTGCTCATTTGAGTCAAGACTGATATCGAATACTTTAATTTTGTTCTCTTAACGGATGCATCGTAAACATGATAACGAATTTCTTCCAGTTCGTAGAAAAAGAATGTATTTACTGATGAACATGGTATTAAGGTTATTGTTGTTACTTTCAATGCAAAGCTAACGTTTGAATATCGCATTCGTTCATTGCTATCTTATGATGATCAGAGGGTTGGAATAGTCATTAACGTGTTCAAAGCTGTTAGACTTTTATTTGTGAACTGTTTTCCGTGTTTCAAATTAGACGCAAGTCGGAGAAAGAGGAAGAAGAGTTAGTTAGAAGAGGAGCAACAAGAAGAAGAAGAAGAAGAAGAGTTAGTTAGAAGAGGAGCAACAGAAAAAGAGGAAGAAGAAGAAAAGTAAGATAGAAGAGAAGCAACAAAAGAAGAAGAAGAAGAAGAGTTAGAAGAGGACCAACAGAAGAAGAAGAAGAAGAAGAAGAAAAAGCTGAAGAAAAAGAAGAAGAAGAAGATGAAAAATTATGAAAAAAATATAAAGGAGAATGAGAAGAAAAAGAATTACATGTGTGATGACTTATAGATAAAAGGAGGGAATCAAACACGCTTGTCTTGGCTTGCGATATTGTGGGTATATTATAGTTTTCTAGCTGGCTGGCGGTTCAGGCCTGGCTAACCCTATCCGATCCGACGTTTTCAAATTTTCGCGCTCGTAACACCTAGACAATGAATAAAATTACCTGTTCCATTTAATTAACTTCCACTAAGACAATATGCAACATCGGGCTATGCGTAGGCGTATCTTAGCGTCTCCCATGCGTCAGATAACTCCTCTTCTCTTCTCTCTCTCTCTCAGCAGAAGCGGCGGCGTGCGCGGTGGTGGTGGTGGTACAAGCTCGCGGGGGTAAAATATGTCTCGTGAGTGACGGAAATTTAGCGGCAAGCGATAAAAAAGAGTATTCAGGCGCGACAAACACTTAATCTGGCTGTCTGGTTGTGTGTGTGTGCGTGTATGCGTGTGTCAAGGGAAGGCTGCCCCCGCCCCAGCCACTTGTCGCTCCAGAAGTCCTTCGCTCCACCTCATGCGTTAGAAATTTTATGCGTGGCCGTGATAGAGGGAGCAGGTGATGGGAGTGAAAAGATGAAGTGGGGAAGGGAAGGGCAGGGAGAAGATGGGAAGGAAGGGAAAGATAGAATGGAGGATGGGAGGGTAAGTAAACGGTGGAATGGGGAGGGGAAGGGCAGGGAGAAGATGGGAAGGAAGGGAAAGATAGAATGGAGGAAGGGAGGGTAAGTAAACGGTGGAATGGGGAGGGGAACGGCAGGGAGAAGATGGGAAGGAAGGGATAGGTAGAATGGAGGAAGGGAGGTTAAGTAAACGGTGGAATGGGGAGGGGTGGAACTGGGAGAAGGGAAGAAGGGAGGGCTAGGAGTGAAGAAGGGAAGGGAAGGGCGGGAGGGCTAGGAGTGAAGAAGGGAAGGGTGGGAGGGAGGGAGGGCAAGTTAGGCACGTCGGGGCAGGCTGATGTATGCGCACGTTGTCGGAGAGGTGAGGGAAGGCCTGGCAGGTGTATCCTCTTTAATAACATTAGTCCCGGGGCTCCGAACATACACACGGACACCTCTGTTTGTTTGTATATGTATTTGTGTGAGTGTGTGTGTGTGTGTGTGTGTGTGTGTGTGTGTGTGTGTGTGTGTGTGGTGATATACACTTACGTTGCTCTATACCTGTAACACCTAATATAGCCAGGTAAAAGAGAGTATGGGTAACCTGCCAAATACTGTAGTTTATATTGCTGCCCAGGTATAACTAATGACTTTAACACCTGGACACTCCCCCACAAGCTTCAACACCTTCGTCCAATCACCTAGTCGTTGATGGTGTTTTAATTAGGTGACGGACGAGCCGGTATCTTGTCTTAAACGAGTACAAAAATCAACTGAAAACACCAAAAACCCGCTCGACCCTGATCAATATTAAGTCGTGCTGCCTCGATAATAAGGTTCAGGGGCCATATCCTCAAACCTCTCGACGCCCCAGCACACATACAGCACGCTTTTCCTATAAGTTTTGGGCGTTTCCAGGGGTCGTTTATTGGCCCTGGTGGTAGTCTGACTCTTCTTCTACGCTATTATTGTGAAAAAGCACTCATGAAATCCCGACCGATATTTTTTTTTGACCATTGGAAATAGTTGATATGAGGTGGAAGCGTCTTAGCATTTCGACCCAGAATCCTTATATCAACTGATTTGCATAACTGAACTGAAATGTGACGTTTAGGAGAGAAATTTACTTCACGTCATTTCTGCGGGCGTGGGTGTGTTCTGAGCGACCGAGTCCTTGTCTGCCAGAGTGAAGCAACGCGCTCCCGGACGAGTGTTCCTCACCCAGCATGACAGCTCTTGACCTTCCGCTGCATTCGCCTTCCTTTCATATCTATCGTGGAAGTCAAGGATGAGTGTGCTTGTGTGTTTCCGGCAAAAAGAAGAAAATCAATGCTAGTACTCTTAAGGACCATAACGACCGTATTTGCTGATTGTAATAAAGGGCAAATCTTCATAAACTTAACGAGTTCACCAGAAACAAGAACATAATATTTGCTAATCGTAATAAAGGGAAAATCTTCTTAAACTTAACGAGTTCACCAGAAACGAGAACACAATATTTGCTGATCTTAATAAAGGGGAAATCTTCATAAACTTAACGAATTCACCAGAAACGAGACCATAATTTCTTGCCATGAGTATTACCCGGAGGAGCACTGAAGCCTCCATCACCCATAGCCATCAAGTCGGGGCGCATTGCAGTCGAGAGAAAAACAAATATGAGTAGGCCTCTTGTGACTCCGGCGTTCCGAGAGCCGCTGCGAGTCATGCTTATTTTTCTGAGGTTAAGTACTAAAAGATGTACGACTGACTCTCGAGTGGGCGTCCTCGGGCCTCGCCAAGCCCAGGAGGAGGGAGAGGGGGGACGGTGGCGAGGAGGAGAAGCGATGGTGTGTGTGTGGGTGGGTTGTGAAAGTGTGTGTGGGGGTGGGTGGAGTGGGGGGGGGGCGGAGGGCGTGGGCGTGTGTATATTTGTGTTATTTGGTTACCATTGTGAGTTTCATTTTGTGTTTGTTCTTTCAGTGTTTGTAATTGTCTGTCTGTCTGGTTGTCTGTTAGTCTGCGGGCCTGACTGGCTAATTTGTCTGTTCCTGTATTTCTGTTGACCGCCTTTCCTCTCTAGCACATTATTTTAGTTGTCTGTTTGTCAATCCTTTTCTCCCTTCTAGCATGGGTATCTATCTGGAACGTCTAGTGCCTTTCTGTCTCTTGTCTGAATCTACCCGTCCGTCTGTCTGTCTGTCTGTCTTTTTTTACGTCTTTGCCTATGGCCTTCGTAGTGGGGCCCGATGGTCTACCCCAGCCCGTTGTGGCGCAGGCAAGTGTTTATAGTGGCGCCATCTTGCATTGGCTCATGCTGACCCCCGGAACTCCTTCTTGATTCACTTCGACGGTTTCCTCTAGAGTCCGGGTTGATGAGGTGGTCTTCAGGACAGCATGTGGGTAGTCTTAGGCCACTCGGCGGTGACTGAAAAATCCCAGGTGGTAGCGTGGGGATTCGAACCCGCGTCGTCCACCACGCGGTGAATGTGGAGCCCGCACGCTACCACTCAGCCACCGCCTACCTGTTTGTGTTCGTATCAATTACTCCATCCATTAGTCACTCCCTTGGTTGGTCTGACTGTCGGTTGATGTCTTTCGCTGTCTGTGTATGTCTGTCTCTATCGGCGCTCTGTCCATTTGTCTGTGTGTCTGGGAGCTAGTTTAGACATCCACCGACTTTGTTTGGTTAAGATGATGGAATTACGCTTCTTTCAACTCAAGGGCGTTTTAAGAGATGTTTTCAGATAACGCCATTTAGTTATAAAACGACCGATTTCCTCGACAATGAGATCTGATGGATTTAGGGATTGTCAATGGGAGAGAGGGGGAGAGGGAGGGAGGGAGAGGGAGATAGAGAAAGGGAGAGGAGGTGTGGGAAAAGAGGGAGAGGGAGAGAGAGGGAAAGAAAAAGAGAATAAGAAGAGAGAGAAAAAGAGGAAGAGAAAGTGGAAGAAAGAAGAAAAAAAGAGGAAAAGAAAGAAGAGAAAGCGGAAGATAAAAAAAAATAAAAAGGAAAAGAAAGAGGAAGAGAAAGAAGAAAAAAAGAGGAAAACAAAGAAGAGAAAGAAAAGGGAAAAGAAAGAGGAAGAGAAAGTAAAAAAAAAGAGGAAAAGAAAGAAGAGAAAGAGGAAAAGAAAGAAGAGAAAGCGGAAGAGAAAGAAAATAAAAAGGAAAAGAAACAGGAAGAAAGAGAAAGTTGGGGTGCCGGTGAAGGAAGGAATATAGAAACGAAAGGAAAGAGGAGAGGAAAAGATAGCATGGCGGTAGAGGAAAATAATAAAACTAATAAAAATAACACCAATGAAAACTCAAAGAAGTGGAAAATGCTTTGAGGAGGAAGTGGGCAGGTGCGAAAAATTAATGAAAACTCTTTAACTTTAATCATGGGAACAAAAATATAAGAAATAGGTGTAAAATGCAAGCTCTATCGATGTTCTTGATAACTTTTATATAGACAGGGTACAGGAACACTTGATAGGATTAGGTTTTATTGTTTATTCCTATTTTTGTAACGATTTGTTGTAGTACGAAAAGATTAGAAATTAAACTTGAATTGACTTTTGGGTTCGTGGTATCCCCATAAGAGAAGTGATGATGCTTTTCTTTCGCTCTAAACTAATTCCGCATGATGGTGTTCGTGAGAGCATAGAGATTTAAACAAACACACTTATCTTCATGGTCGTGTAGGTAGCAAGGGAGTGTCTGGGTACAAAACATGAGCGTTATCTTGAAAGCGAGGCAGGTGAGGGCGCTAGGGTATGAACAAATGCCTAAAAACTAACTTAATCACAACCGTTATCTTATTCATAGGCTTCTAGGTCGTGTGTTGGCGTCTGGGTACAAATATTAGCATCATCTTGAAGGCGAGGCAGGTGAAGGCACGAGGGTATTGTTCACGGACCCGTCTTGAGGTAGCGATGCCCGTGGGAACGCATCCACCTGGTCTCGGCGGCTCATGGTAAAACGGTGAACGATCCGGGCCGTGAGGGTTGTTTAAATAAGCAACACATTTGGCTTTGCTTCTACGCAGTTGCTCTCGTCTTCCGCCGCATTTCATTCTTTGTGATCGAGTAGGGTTTTACGCAGTGCATTTTATATTTTTTAATCCCACTACATTGTTTGGGATCGTTTATTCTTTCCGTTTTTGTATGTCTCATAAGTAATATAATTTGCTTTACAAAGTATTAATCTTTTTTTTAAATCTAGAAAAAAAGCTATCCATGGCTCCTCTCGTTTTGGTGTTCCCCTCAAAGAAGGTCATTTGCTCGTACTGTTCGATATAGTGTCGCATCACAGAGCGCTGCGCGTTTACCTGAATTGCTCCTCTTTGCCTACATAACGGAACGATTTAAATCAAAGCACAGTCTGCAGCGTGCCCTTTCCATCGCTGCAACCTTTCCTCTCGCCCACACCAAGCACGTCGCGCCGCAACACAGGGAAGAGGAGCCTCGGCCCGTTCCAAGCAGCCCTGACCCTCCCTCGTCGCCCCAAGGAGTCCTGAAACTCCTTCGCCGGGGTCTGCGGGAAATTGGGCGCGCCGTTATCACCGGAACACAGCATCCTGGTTTTCTTAGGGTCCTCCTGCGGGGGACGACGAGGAGGACGGCTGAGGGTCACGGGAATTCACTGGAGGGAGGGACGCCTGATGGGCAAATCAATATTTTACACAACCGCGGCACAGCTTTATTAAGGCAGTAATGAAAATGTTTGCCCCGAGGAAGAAAGTCATTTCCTGCCTTTCTTTGTTTTAGACTCGCAATCATCGTTATTTTTCTTGGAATATATATTTTGCTTGCTCTTCTTTCAAGTATTTCCGATTGGATACATCATTAACTTTTATTGTCCAGCTTAGAGATTTTCCAAAACACACACACACACACACACACACACACACATCATTAACCTGCAGGACTCACGCCACTCCCAAATGGCGACACTCGGTCAAATCACTCAGGATCAGTATGCAGGACAAAATCACCACATAAGAAAACAAATGCACAAGTCAAATCGTAATGTTTCCCCGCGCACAGAGACTGATGTTCTTAAATAAGTGTGGAGTTAGTTAGCGTGGGCGTGCGGGGGGGGCATACCTATTATAACATTATTGGCTAAATCATTCAGTAGTTAAAAACCGTCGCCAAAACAAACAATTACTGAAGACCAAATCGTAGTAATGTTGCCCTGCGCCCTCACTCTATTGTTTCTAAATACGTGTGGAGTTAACCAGCGTGGTCGTGCAGGGGAAGTTATCGACCCCGTCAAGTTTGCTCTTCCGCCTTATCTCCGTGAACGCGGGGGAGGGCGGGAGGCCGGGACAAGGGTGCTCTGGGGCGGGTTAAGTCACGCGGGAAGCTAGGCAAAGTTGACAAATGGAAAACCGAGTGAATTACGAGTACAGAACGCCAAGGACGGGACGTGACGGAGGGGGGAAGGAAGAAGGAGGCAGGAGTTGTGTTGAACCGAGTAATGTGTGGGCGGGAGGACCTACGCAAACATGGACACGGAAGGAGACGAAATCTTATACACGGACGAGGAGGTGGATACAGAATGAACATGAACCCGAACAAGGCCAAGAAAACGAAGACATGGAAACGAAAATTGGGACAGACACGAACACGAAAATGATCCCACGCAAACTCGAACAAGAACGGTGAAGCGAATACGTTAGTTGTGCCGACGACAAATGATAAGGACGCGGAAATGGACACGGACACAAAAAGAACACGGGAAACGGACTCAAATACGAGAACTAAGACAAAACGAGAGAACCAACACGAACATAAGAATGACCACGAAGAGACAGAAGAAGAAGAAGAAGAAGAAGAGCGATCACGAACAGAAAAACGTACGCAGAAACAACCACGAACGAGAACAAGGCCACGAACACACATAGACCGCAGCGCTGATAACCACCAAGCCCTCCTTCCGTCCCCGCCGCCCCCGCTGCTCCATGGGGTGTGATTAAAGTTATGTAAATTCAGGTTTTATGTCCGTGGGCGAGGGGCGGGAGTGATATTATTAGTAGAGAAGAATGAAAATGAAGAAAAAGGTCCTCAGATGTAGAGTGAGACGGCCTACACGTTTAACTCACTGAATATGAAGGAAACTTAAGCGTTCTTTTTTACGTATATACACTTTTGTTAAGGCTACTCGGTGGGAGCTTAAAATAAAAGGCTGTTTCGTAATGTCTTAATACGTGTTTAAGAGAACGATGAGAGCTTTGAATATGAAGGAAAATTGTCTGCCTTTGATATCAATTGAAATGTGTAACGACGGAATTATAAGAAAAAGAAGGAGGAAAAAAGAAAATTGAGGTAAAAAGAAAAAGGAGACGAAGAAAAAGAAGCGACAGAAGAAGAGGAGGAGGCAGAAGAAAACGCAGAAGAAGATGCAGAGGAAAAGAAGAGGCAGAAGAAGAAGAAGAAGAAGAAGAGGCAAAACAAGAAGAAAAAAAGGTAAAAGAAGAAGAAGAAGAGAGAAGAAAAATATGAAGCAGAAGAAGAGGCAGAAGAACTGGAAGAAGGAGAAAGATGAGATGAAAAAGAAAAGAGAAAAAAGGAAGAAGAAATATAACATCAGTCATCATGAAATCGCGGCGTGTGAAGTTAAGTGTGGGAATTTCACACTACAAAATCTCTTTACACCGTGATAACCTTGGCGGGGGACCTGCAGAGACTAAGAAAAAAAAATTAGCTGGAAAGGCTCACGCGGGTAATGAAGAAGAAGGAAGCCGTTTGGGAGAAAGAAAGAAAAACGTAATTGGTCTGTAATCTGAAGTTAGCTCTGAGCATTGAGACTTTTTTGGCGGGAACTGGTGACCATCTCCGCCACAGTGGGCCAGAGGATGAGGTAGCCGTGCCGGGGGAATAACCGTGCTGGCTCCCTTCTGCTCCCTCCTGACTCCCGCTGGGCAACCACGGGGCGGGAAGAGGAGGCTTGGAGGGCTTGGCTTAAGGTGGCGTGGCGTGGCTTAGCGTGAGGTGAATGGCTAGGAGAATGGCGCTTCGCAGGATTTCTTCTGTTCCCGGCCATGCAATGTCAGCTTACTGTCATGGAAATTGTGGAAACTAGGCTCGAAAAAAAGATGGATGAAGTGTAAAAGATGTAGAGGGAAGGGGAGACTTGTGTTCCTACTGTGCCATTATTTAAACTTTTCTGAGAGGAAAAATTTAGACAACTCCGAAATGTACATTGCCTGTTCTGTTATCATGCAGAACTCTTCTTTCTCCGGAAAATATTTTTATCCTACAATTCCGGGTATGCCTCAGCCTGCCCTAAAAAATAGTATGCATCATAAATAACAGCCACGGGGTGTTTCGGTGAGTGAAGGGAATACAAGCAGACTACACGTTTTGAGAGCGGGAGCATTGTGGACACCTTTTCAAGCATCGATCAACTTTATGTATGATGCAGGGACAGCTATACATGTGTACTGAATCCTTTGCGAGGGTTGCCTTTGTGCTGCAGCGGACACACACACACACACACACACACACACACACACACACACACACACACACACACACACACTCACACACACACACACATCCTGATCTATGACTTCATGAATACGGGACGGCAGACCTCCACGGGTACACGCTGATGACGGCCTTCATGACAAACTGGATTTCTTTGCCAGGGTCTCGTTGATGCAGGAACGGAAACACGTAAACCAATGAATTAAGATTAAGACCCTCATGAATAAGAAACACCTGACACCTCCACACACGCACATACTGAGGGTCATCATGGCAGAGTGGAGACACAAGCAGGAGGGCGGCGAGGTAATCCAATCACGCATAAGCCACGCGTCCTTGTCCGTTTGGTGCAATGTGATCAGCACCGGGGAGTGGGTGGCGGGGGGGGAGACGGGTTTCGGGGAGGGGCGAGGCTCCCGTTCCTCAGTGGCCTTGTGGCGACACCCCCGCCCGTGTGTGAGTTGACGGCGGGCCTCTAATGGGGAAGTGGGGTGGGGGAGAAGGGAGAGACGCCCACACGTATACGTCCTCACTGCTGGTGTGGGTGTGGGTGTGGGTGGGTGTGTACATGGTGTGGGTGCTGGGGGGAGGAGGGGGAAATCCTCGTCCTCTTGGGAGCGCTGTATCGAAAATGTAATTAGCGGCGCCGAGAAAGATTGTGTGTTTCTTTATTTATCGCGTATCTCTGTTGTCTCAGGGTGATTAATGTCGCCAGACGGAAGACCACGCGCAGACACGATGGCGGCGGTTTCTGTTTCCCTCGCATGCTAATTATTGAAACTGAATGACACGTGGAGACAGCCTCGCGTGGGTGCCAAGTGGAGGGCCGGCGAGGGGGGAGCGAGGAGCGGCCGCTTTATTTACTCTGATGCACTCTTTCCTTCGACGGATTAAGCCTCGGCCGCAGTTTTTCTTTGTCGACAGGCAATTAACTCACCCTCGTCTTACCACGGTCCCCTGCGCGTGTGTGGGTCCTCGAGACAGGTGTGTATCTGAGGGGAAGGGGGGCGGGTAGGTTAGGTGTGTATCTGAGGGGAAGGGGGGTAGGTCAGGTGTGTATCTGAGGGGTAGGAGGGGTAGGTCAGGTGTGTATCTGAGGGGAAGGAAGGGGAGGGAGGTGTGTCCTGGGCGGCGGAGTGTGGGTGGGTGTGGGTGACCCGCGTCGGGGATAGTGGCGGCACCTTCACACCAAGAACATTAATGCAAATGGGCTATCTGGCACTAAGAGGAATACTGATGAGACTCATTGGTATACTATGCATGAGTAGCGAGGCTGAGTGTATTACTTCGCGAACCCCCAAGAGGGAGCAGGCAAGCACGGGCGGGGGGCGGCCACACATATACCTAGAGGAGTGTGGTGGTTTGAGGGGTTGGGGTGGGGGAAGGGGGCGGCTAACGGAAGCAAGGCGAAGAGAAGGGTAATGGGTACACTGACTGGGGATTCTCATTAAGGGAGAGAGTAACGTCGCAAAAAAAAAAACATGAAAAGAATTGCTGTTTAATCACCATGACGTGGATGGTAACACTGCCTTGGGAGACTCATGTGGAGGGAGAGAGTAACATTGCAAGAAAACATTAGGAAAAGTAATAAATTGCTTTTTTTTACAACAAAGGAGACAGCTCAAGGCCACAAAAATAGGAAACTATAACAAAAAAAAAAGCCCGCTACTCGCTGCTCCTACAAAAAAAAAATCAAAAGAGGTGGCCGAAAGAGAGGTCAATTTCGGGAGGAGAGGTGTCCTGGATGGTAGCAGTGCCTTGAAACTCTTGTGAAGGGAGGTATGGACACTGCAAGAAAACATGGGGAAAAGGGAATCACTGTTTTTTTATCAGTCATGACGTGGATGGGAAGACTGCCTTGGGAGACTCTTGTGGAGGGAGAGAGTAACGTTGCAGGAAAACATTAGGAAAGTGATAAATTGCTGCTTTGTCAATCCTGAATGGTAGCAGTGCCTTGAAACTGTTTTTTTATTTTTTATTATTATTATTAACCCTACAGACTCTACGGAAAGGATTGGGGAATAGTTATTTTTTTCATTTTCTCTCGTGCAAGGGAGGGAGTAAGACTGCAGGAAGACGTGAGCAAAAAAAGGAATCACTGTTTTCTTTATCAATCGTGTCGTGGATGGTAACAGTGCCTTGGGAGACTCATGTGAGGGGATGGAGAAACGTACAGGAAAACATGAAAGCAAAGAAAGGAATTGTAGCTTTTATTAACCCTAAAGACTCGACGGAAAGGATTGGGGAATAGTTCTTTTTTTTATTTTCTCACGTGCAAGAAAAAGAATGTTCTCCGCCACTTTTGGTTCGCGGCCGTGAATAGTAAACAGGCGCGCTTGTAGTACACCAGCTCGCCTCAGTTATGGGCCCAGCGATGCCAGATTATCGTACTCGAAGCATCATATTTACCGTTTTCTGCCCCATATATACCGGTTTCTGCCCCATATATACCGGTTTCTGCCCCTTAACTATCGCCAAAAAACAGCAATAGTTAACCATTTTAACGTTAACTATATACCCAGCCAGTTATTAGGGCGGAGAAGACACATTTTGGGGTTGGAAATCAGCAAACAAAAAAGGTGAAGTACGAGAATCTGGCAACGTTGGTGATGGCCCGATCTACTCTGCGTTGGGCGTCGCTTTTACGGGGGAGCGAGTGCGTTACCCCCCTCCTCGCCTCGGTGCTGTGCGTCATGCTACGTAACTTTTCCCCGATATTTAAAGCGACGGAACGAACTTATGAATCGAAAAAAATTTATTCATGTGCGGTGAAAAGGAAAAATCTGCGATGAAACGCGACTGGCATGAATGTTATTACCTCGTTTAACTTTTCTTTTTTTATATATTTCGCCCTTAACACAATCTCGACCTCAAAAGCACTGAAGCGAAGGTTATCATTTCAGTGTTCTCACCCGCGCTCAACCAAGAACCCAATGCAAACGCGCGCTCACAAAAGAAAAAAAACATGGTGCTTTTTTTTATATATTTCGCCCTTAACACAATCTCGACTTCAAAAGCACTAAAGCGAAGGTAATATTTTCAGTGTTCTCACCCGCGCTCAACCAAGAACCCAATGCAAACGCGCACACACAAAAAAAAACACGGTGCTCTG
The DNA here is from genome assembly GCF_024679095.1 of Eriocheir sinensis. Classification (NCBI taxonomy): domain Eukaryota; kingdom Metazoa; phylum Arthropoda; class Malacostraca; order Decapoda; family Varunidae; genus Eriocheir; species Eriocheir sinensis. The sequence goes on from NC_066553.1 coordinate 4,051,764, forward strand.
GAGTTTAGTGGTTAAAACGTCCGGCATACAACCAAGAGATCCCGGGTACGATTCCCAGACGGAGCAGAAACGGATTGGCGGTCCACCCAGCGTCTGCCCAGCCAGTAGAGAATGGGTACTGAGCGAGTGTCCGTCTGGGGTTGTTTTCCGCCTCGGTCTGGCACCGCGAAAAGGCGAGGAACCTAAATGTGAAAACCTGATACCTTTAGACCCGGGACTTAATAGCTTCACTCACTCCAGCAAGACAAAAGTAGGTGAAAACAGGGACACACTCACACTCACACACACACACACACACACACACACACACACACACACACACACACACAAAGAGTTATACCGTCAAGAAACCCTAAAGCGCTACTCCATACTATTACCCGGCGTACGTGGCTCTCCCTACTCCACTTTTTAATCATCCAGCCTCACGCAACGCTGAATCCAATTACTCAGCACCACATCTACGCCTCGCTTCCTTCGCCCACGCCCTCCCTCCCTCCCTCCCTCCCTCCCTGCCTCCCTCTCCCCTCTCGTATACATATTCGTAAGCCGCCTACAGCGCAACTTTACCAGCTTCTCGTCGTGATATTTCCCTTACAGGTGATTTTACTTGTCCTCAGCGCCACTCAGGTAATATTGGCTTCCCTCGCTTCCGTATGTGTGTGTGTGTGTTGGGGGGTGGGGGTGGGGGATTGGTGTGTGTGTGTGTGTGTGTGTGTGTGTGTGTGTAAAACCTCATTTGTTTGTTACCTTCAATCGTGTTTCAGGTTATGATATACATTTTAAAGTAATAGTAGTAGTAGTAGTAGTAGTAGTAGTAGTAGTAGTAGTAGTAGTAGTAGTGGTAGTAGTACAATCTCATTCTTTTTCACACCATTAATATTCCCAGCGGTAAAGTAGCGTCAGGGAGGAAGGGACATGATCTTCCTCTGAGTCAGGCAAGACGGGCGGGGGAGGAACAGTAAAGACCCAAGAAGAGGAGGTCGAGCAAGGGGGAACAGTAAGGGTCAAGAGAAGGTCGAGCAAGGGGGAACAGTGAAGGACCAGGAAGAGGAGGTCGACCAAGGGGGAACAGTAAACGTCAAGAGGAGGTCGAGCAAGGGGGAACAGAGAAGGCCCAAGAAGAGGAGGTCGAGCATACCATATAATATTATCAGTAAGGGTCAAGAGAAGGTCGAGCAAGGGGAACAGTGAAGGACCAGGAAGAGGAGGTCGACCAAGGGGGAACAGTAAACGTCAAGAGGAGGTCGAGCAAGGGGGAACAGAGAAGGCCCAAGAAGAGGAGGTCGAGCAAGGGGGAAAAGTAAAGGGCCATGAAGAGAAGGTCGAGGAAGAGGGAACGATAAAGACCCAAGATAGAAGGTTGAGCAAGCACTGAGCGGCCATCTCGGGAGTCACTGATGGGAAGCCTCACTCTCTCTCTTATGTACGATGCAAACTCGGACTCCGACTCCACTTTCCTCAAATATTAGACTAGTATATAAGCTTTGATACTCTAGATGCGAGGGAAAGAAGGAAGGAAGGTAGGTAGGAGGTTTGGCAAATATAGGCAAGTTAAGGAAAGAAGGAAGGAAGGAAAGGAAGAAGGAATAAAGGAAGAAAGCAAGGAAGGAACGGAGAATAGAAGAGGAATGAAGAGAGGAAATGATGGTAGCATAAGAGAAACGTAAGAAGAAAGAAGAAGAGAGGAAAAGACGTAGAGAAAGAGGGTAAGAGGAAAGGAGAGAGAAAGAAAATTAAAAGAAAGAATAGAAATCGGAAAATGAGGGAAGGAGAAAGGAAAGGAAGAGGTTGAAACGAAACGACAAGGTCAGAGAGAGAAAAAGGACATGGAAGGCAAAAGTATTAAGAAAAGAAAGAATGGAGAAAATAGATTAGATGAAAGTGAAGCTCAAAGAGAGAATGCAAGGGAGGAAGAGAGAGACTGAAGGAAAGAATATATATAGGAAAAGGAGAGAGAGAGAGAGAGAGAGAGAGAGAGAGAGAGAGAGAGAGAGAGAGAGAGAGAGAGAGAGAGAGAGAGAGAGAGAGAGAGAGAGAGAGAGAGAGAGAGAGAGAGAGAGAGAGAGAGAGAGAGAGAGAGAGAGTGGAAAATGAGGGAAAAGGTCAGAAAATTAAAAACAAAAGAATAAAAAAAAATATAGGAAAGAGAAAACATAGAAGAGAGGTAGAGAGAGGGAGGACGGAAATTAATGAAGGATTGGCCAGAAATTGTGGAGCGGGAGACGGGACGGGGCCGGCACAGAAGTCCAAGTTTTGTGTTTAGTGGACAACCCACATCATAATCTCGTCCCAGGCGCCTTTGTTGCTGTTCCCCCTCGACTCGCCTTCACGCAGCGTCGGGAAGGCTGTGTGGGGCCCCTATTCCTGTAATCCAGTTAATCCATCTCAAATCAAGTTACCTCACCTTCAATTATCATTTCCCAAGCCTCTCTACTTACCTTTCCTTCCTTACTTGTATAATTTTCTCTTCCCTCCTTTTTTCTTTAACCGTTTTCTAAGCATTGTCTAAGTTAGTCGCCTTACTGTGGTCTTCTAAGTTATCTCTTCTTAAACTATCAATTATCTCCTTACCTTTCCTTCCTTACTTCCTTAACTGTATAATTTTCTCTTCCCTCCTTTTTTTCTTTAACCATTTTCTAAGCAATGTCTAATTTAGTCTTATTACTCTCGTCTTCTTAGTTAACTCTTCTTATACTATCAGTTCTACAGGCTCTTTCCTTACCTTTCCTTCCTTCCTTCCTTAACTACATAATTTTGTCTTTCCTCCTTTATCTGTAACTATTTTCTACACAATCTTCGTTAGCCTGCTTCGTAATGGCTTATGTCTAAGTTACCTGACCTTACATTATCAATTCTACAGCCTTGCCTTCAGCCTACAGCCTTGCCTTCCTTCCTTTCTTAACCATATAATATTATCTTCTCTCCCTTTCCGTAAACTATTTTCTACACAATCTTCGTTAGCCTGCTTCTCAATGTCTTCTGTCTAAGTTATCTGACCTTACATTATCAGTTCTACAGCCTTTCCTTCCTTCCTTTCTTAACTATATAATATTATCTCTCCTTTTTCGTAAACTATTTTCTACACAATGTATTCGTCAGCCTCCTTAGTGTTTTCTCTCTTCGCCCAGTTCTGTATCCTTCCCTTCTTTCCCCTTCCTTTCATGTAGTTTTTCCCTTCTCATCTCTCCATTTCCTTTGACCCCTCCTCCGCATTTTACTGATTACACTCCTCCTTGCTGTCTCCTATCTCAGCCTAATTTTGTCTTCTTCCTTTCTTTTTATTCTTTCTTCCCTGACCTATATACTTTTGTCCTCAACCCACCTACCTCCTTCTCGTCCTTCCTCCGTATCTTTATTATCAGCTTACTTCTCAATGTCTGAAGCTAATATTGTGCCATAATTTCCTACCTTCTTTACTCGTATATTCTTCCTTGCTTCCATCTTCCTTAGACCATTCCTATACGCTATATATATCAAGACCGCTTAACCTTTTTGTGATTCCTGCAACCCTCGCCATGCTCTCGAAATGTAAACAAATGTGAGGTTCTAGCAAACTCATGAATTTGTCGTGGTTCAAGTCTACTCCTATCATGCGCCCACCTTCCTTAGACCATTCCCACGCTATATCAAGACCTCTCAACCTATTCCTGTCGCCTGCAACCCGTTCCTTCGTAAGCCACGCACTCGAAAAGTAAACAAATGTGAGGTTGTAGCAAACTCATGAATTCGTCCTGGTTCAAGACTATTCCTATCATGCGCCCACCTTCCTTAGACCATTCCCACGCTATATCAAGACCTCTTAACCTATTTCTGTCCCCTGCAACCCTCACCATGCTCTCGAAAAGTAAACAAATGTAAAGTTGGAGCAAAATCATCAATTCGTCGTGGTTCAAGTCTACTCCTATCATGCGCCCACCTTCCTTAGACCATTCCCACGCTATATCAAGACCTCTCAACCTATTTATGTCTCCTGCAACCCCCGCTTTCGTAAGCCACGCACTCGAAAAATAAACAAGTGTAAGGTTGGAGCAAAATCTCGTCGTAACTCAAGTCAAGAAGAGTCCGGGGAAGCAGATTACAGCCTCAAGGGCTCGCTCAGGGCCGCGTTGGTGTTAGGTTACCGTCAGAAGACAGTCGGTTATACGGGGACGAGCGACTATAGGCAAGGGAGGGACAGGTAATGAAACAGACGCAGTTATACTAAACGGCTTCCTGGTTGTTATGGCTTTGTTTGCATTTTATTTACAACACTGAATGGATGGTTATTATTTCATTGCTTAAGTTGTCGGTAGTATTATGATCATCAATATTATTTTTATTATTATGTTTGTTTGTTTTTATTATTATTGCTATATTTATTTTGCCACTGGTGCATCGAGTAAGGTGATCGACACAGTAAATGTCTCCATAATACTTTACAGACGTCATTGTCGTTGTTGTTTGTTATTCTCACTGACATTTTTTTAACAAGTTTGGGGGAATTTACAGCTAGAATTTGCATGACTCGTATTATTCGTGTGTGTGTGTGTGTGTGTGTGTGTGTGTGAAGGTGGATAGCTAGATGGGTGGGTGGGTGTCTGCGTGCATGCCTGCCTGCCTGCGTGCGTGTGTGTGTGTGTGCGTGCGTGTGCGTGTCGAGGGAGGTGGAGTTACCAGGGCGTAAGGGCTCACTGCCTGTGCCTACAACTCGGCAATTAAGCTCCAAATTCATCCATAAATTATTTTGCAATGAACGTGCCCGCGGCCACCACTGATAATTAACCGTGGGGCGACCTCCTCCTCCTCCTCCTGCTCCTCCTCCTCCTGCTCCTCCTCCTCCTGCTCCTCCTGGGCGGTGCTAATAACAGGATGAAACATAGTGGAGGCAGACGATGATATGATATAATTGAATAGCCAGCGATTTTTTTTTTCCTTTCCGTCTTTCCTCACAAACCTTCACTTGTACGCCAAAGCCTGAATAACCTAGGCGGGCCATGTGTCGAGGAGGGGGAGGGGGAGGTAATGGTGAAGATAATGACGGACTTACGGACGGTGGTATTGCAGTTAATGTTGCACGAGAATGGCGCATAAAAGGTCGCTAATGAATCCCTGAACGGCTTATTTACCGATGATATATATTAATGGTCTGTGTGCATATAATGTGACTATTACCGGCCTTTGTTTTATGTAGGATAGGAGGAGGAGAAGTGAAGCAGACTGCGAGTATTTACCGACGATAGATATTAAACATAGATAGATAGTTATAAATAGATATGGACAGTTAAGATAGATGCAGTTCCTTATCATAGAGGTTTGAGATATTGCGATGCCTCTGTGACTGGGAGATAAGATGTTGAGATGTTAGAACCTCTCTCCTCCCCTCTAGCATCTCTCATATATATTAATGGTCGGTGTACATACAAGGTGAGCACTATCGGCGTGTGTTTCATGTAGGAGTGGAGGAGGAGAGGAGAAGCAGAGTGCAAGTACTTTATTATATGTGAGTCACCGTGGCGAGAGGGGCTGATGAGGACGATTTCGGGTCTTCGTGTTCCCGGTTCGCCTTTTCTCTCGGCACAAAGTAATGCTTCACTCAAATGACCGTGAGTGTTTCCGGTTGTAATAATGAATGAATACCTTTTTTCTGGAATATCTAATTGAAATATGCAGTAAGTTTTATCAGATAATCAATTATTCATATGGTTACATTAATTACTCTACATATTTACTGTATTATTATTATTTTCATTATTGCTAGTAGTAGTAGTAGTAGTAGTAGTAGTAGTAAAGTAGTAGTAGTAGTAGTAGTAGTAAAGTGTCATCATAACTATTAGCAATACTACTACTACTACTACTACTACTACTACTACTACTACTACTACTACTACCCCCCCCCCTATTACAACTTGTCACTACCCATCACACTCCATTAATCCCCACAGTTCTATCCCTATTTATACCAACAAACTCCCCGCCGCGCCTTTCGTGTGGCTGGAATCTTTGCGCTGCACGGTAAACATCAGAGGTGAGTGCCGTGAATCTGGTGAACGGGACGATAAACACATCTCCTGACTGCGACCCCCGATAAAGTGCGCTGGGGTGAGGGTACACGAGATGGGAGGAGGAGGAGGAGTAAGAGGAAGAGCCGGAGAAGGAGTAGGAGGGAGAGGAAGAATAGGGAACGGAGAAGTAAGATACAGTTAAGGAGGTAAAGAGGAGAGGAAGAAAAGGAGAGGAGGAGGGAAAGATGAAGAACAAGAAGAGATAAGAAGAGGAGGAATGGAAGGAAAAAGACAAGGAAGAGGAGGAGTAGGAGGAAGAATAAGAGGGGGAAGAGGAAGAGGAAAGGGAGGGAAGAGTAAAAGAAGGAGGAAAAAGAATACAAGGAGGAGCAGTAGTAGAAAGAGGAAACATAGGAGGAGGAAGAGGAGGAGGAGGCCGAGTAAGATTAGCAAGGCAAGTTAGGGAAAGAAAGAGAGATGGTGATTCGGAGATAAGAAGTAAAGGAAATAAAGGGTAATAAAAAAAATAATGGGAAAGGAAATAGTCGGTCTCTGCAGTTACTTTCATGGGACTTCTGCACATTACGAGCAACAAAATGATTGGCAACGTTCCAGATCGTATCAAAATTCAAAGTCCATCTTTTTTCATTAATGGTTCTAGTTTAATATACGCGTGGCATTAAATCTTCGGTAATAAGTTCGATTTAGTTTGTCTCTATATCGGGCGGAGTGGAAAAATTTGGGCGGCTTTTCCGATACCCTACGCCCCTGACCACCCAGCAGTGAATGGGTACCAGGTATTAATCGGGGGTTGTGTCCTGTCTCCTGGGATCTGTACCCTTCTCCTATAATTCCTTCCCCTCCTGTCTCCCTCCGGCATATGACCACAGATGTTGCGCCAACTAAACGAAACTTTCCAACTTTGTCTCTATTTCCCACTCTTCTCCGGAACGTTCTCGAGAAATGAATGAGATAGTTAACCGCAGGAAACCGAGTGAAGATTAGTGAATTTGTGTAAGATTACTTTCGTGTTGCGGTGAGCTCGTTTAGGGGGAGGATATTCCTGCTAAACCAGGCACGCCGCCGCTAACTGGAACACCTTTTTGGGTAACTGTTATGAGAATGGAGAAATGGAGGAGGAAGAGTCTAAGGAACAAGAAGAGACAGAGGAAGGTGTGAATAAAGACAAAAGAATGGATGAATAAAGTTAAATAAGAAAGATTTGGAAAGAAAGAAAGTTTCGTTCAGTCGGCGCAACATCTGTGGTCATATGCCGGAGAGGGACAGAAGGGGAAGGAATTATAGGAAAAGGGTACAGATCCCAGGAGACGGGACACAACCCCCGATTAATACCTGGTACCCATTCACTGCTGGGTGGACAGGGGCGTAGGGTATCGGAAAAGCCGTCCAATTTTTTCCACTCCGCCCGGGAAACAAAGCTCTGGAAAGATGAATGAAGTGGAGGGGAGGGAAGGGCAATGAATGAAGAAGATAAATGAAGAAAGGATGGAGAATAAATGAATGAATAGGAGAAAGAATGAAGGAGAGGAATGTGGTCACTTATCAAGGCGTTATTTAAGAGAACGATCAAGGAGACAAAGAAATAAAATAGTTAGCCCCTGTGCATTCGATCGAGCAATTAAGACTTTGGAGGACGAACATATAATCAGTGTAATCAACTAACTTTTAAAGAGATCATTTGCAGGGCGTCGGAGGAACAGGTCTTATTAAAGCTGATGACGAGGCGGCGGCCATCCCGGACCCGCGGCGTCATGTAGCATTGTGACACGACCCCCCCCCCCTCCTCCCCCCGCGCCCTGATCTCCGTTTCTATGATTATCTTCCGAGTTGGTGATGCAGAAAGTTAAGATAGATCATAATTCGTTCGCTCGTAATCTCTCGTTCTCGCTCTCTCTCTCTCTGTCTCGCTCTCGCTCTCTCTCTCTCGCTCTCTCACACACACACACACACACACACACACACACCGCCCGTCCTTCATCTTCCTTGGATCAGCACTCTCTTTTGCTTCACTCAAATCTCGTGCACCGGGGGGAAGGGGGGAGACGGGGAGGACAGGGGGGGAGCGTCGCACATCCCTCATCCCCCGGGGACTTAGGTGCTGTCACTCCCCAGGTCTCCTCGGCCCACTCTCTCCTGCGGGAAAATGTAAATGCCTGCCCTTCTTTGGCCGGGGATTTGCACCATCGGCCATGAGTGACGAGGGAGGGACCTTTTGGCCGCCGCGGAAGGACGAAAACGTGGATGGCTAACACCTTCCTTGAGACGGCCGGCGCATCAACAAAACACCCCGAAAGCAAATCGTCCAAGTCATTTTTCAGAGATTTCCAGGTTTTTGTCTACATCAATTTTTCAACATGTAACGGCAATTTTTGTATAGTTACCTTTGTCATTCAGGGTTTGAGTGTTCTAGAATTGGCCTTTTCATTCCTGCCTAAATCTTAAGACAAATGAGATGATGACATTTCTTTTATGATTCCCTGAAAAGTAGAAAATAATGACTTAGGGGCTTTGTTTACGAAGGTGACGATATATGGAACGTGGCGAGGGTCTTCCTTTTAAGTCCCGTAGTGATATGGTCGGAAATTGGGTTATTTACGTATCAGACTGAACTGAAGTAATCATCAAAAGGTTAACTCCTTGAATGCGGATTTCCTACAGTTAGACCTCACCAAGCTACTGAAATGGAGCAAAAAGTGGCTGCTACAATTCAATGAAGAAAAATGTGAAGTCCTGCACCATGGGAGGGGATATCCAGCACACCAGTACCACATGGGAAACACTGCACTATCCACCACAGAGGCAGAGAAAGACCTGGGAGTATAATGTTACCAGGCTACCAGGGAAGGTGAAATCCGTGCCAGTCGCAGCGGACGGGTTAAGTGTTGACGACGTTTGGTTCACATGAGAGAAAAGCACAGTGATCGATGTCTAGTTGGCCGCTGTGAACACGTCCCAAGTATGACTAAAGGACGTGTTCGCCTTCAAACCTAAGATAAATTGACGTTTGAAAAATAAGCAAACTAATGACATCTTGCTCTTACTCTTGAACTATTGCTATGAAAAAATCAACCAAAAATCTGCTCCCCTTGTACTGTGTTGACTTTCTCGCCTGTTAGCTTGCAGACGAAAGAATATATATATACTCAGGGTAAAGATATCAGAGCTACGCCACGAGCCTATAAACGTCAGAGCCACATCGACGCGCAAACACTCGCCAGCCACTTCAAGACAAAACAAAGGAGGCCGTACATTTCTCGGCGTTTTTCTCCCCTCGTCCGGAATAAGCTCCTGCCAGTGACCCGCACCGCTCCCTCAACCTTCCGGGGCCTCGTAACCCAGTACTCAAGCCCGGGTTATGGCCAGGGGGCGGGGGAAAAACCATGGCGTGGCGACAAAAGTTTATAGTGCAGCGAATCTTAGCCGCTTCATAGGTTTGTTAGCGGGTCTCGATGGGGCAAGTTTTATTCTGTTTCCCCGTGAATAGAAAGGGAACGGTTGTTAGCGAAGAGAGGCGAGGAGGAGGAGGAGAGTTCCGAGAGTTACGAAGGAGTGGTTATGAAGGAGTGGCGGCGCTGAGTGACGGAAGATGAGATCCCGCTGACTGATGATGCGGTAGAGAGGAAAAGACTTGGGATTATGACCGGAAGAAAAGTGGGTTCGCTGAGACAGTACGTGAGGTAGATACTTTCTGTTTGCCAAGGAGACTGTATATAAAGGGGGAAACTTATATAGAAGGAAACTTAGGGTTATGAACGGAAATAAATGAGGGTTTGCCGAGATACTTTTTGATTGTCAAGAAGACTGTCTATTAAAAGTTCAGTAAGCCCGTCACGAAAATAATTAGAAGGTTGAGAAGGAGGGTATCGGACACCTCTCCTCCCGATATTGACCTCTCTTTTTGGACACTCGTTTGACCTCTATTCAGGAGCAGTAAGTAGCGGGCATTTTTTTTTTTTTTACGCCCTTGAACTGTCTCCTTAGCTGTAAAAAAAAGAAGAAGGTAGTTTAGGGCTCCACACATGATTAAAAAGAGCATTAAAAAGTAGTAAACCACCTAAATAAAAAAATAAAAAAACCGGTGACGTATCAAATATCCAGGACCTCAAAATTTTGTCGAGACGTAGAATTTCTAGGAAGACGTCTTTGCGATTAAAAAAGTTACACGCGTCTTTTACTCGGCATATTGATTTCGGCGGCGCGTCGTACTTGTCATATATAAAAGGGTGGAGGGGACCAAAGTTTTGCCCTTTCCTTGCCTTTTCACCACTCATTCTTGCCGACGAGGAGTGGCCCTTTCCACGCCCTGCCAGCTAACTTTAGTCTTTCCATTACATACCTCCAGTTAAGCCTGATGGGTCTCTGGCGGGCGTCAAACTCTCTCTCCCATCAGCTAGAAGTGTCAGTATGTTTATCCGGTGACGATGGGTCTTGTATTACCACTTTTAGGTCGTTCCTTACTAGCTCCCTGTATTACCTCCTCCCTAGTGTGTACCCGATGTGAGTCTGTATTTGCTCCGTTGGAACCTCACCGATGCCTCTGACCTCAACGGTTTTGCTCTATTTAATGTTCTGAAGGATAACAAACTGTCAGAAAAAGTCCGGAAGCCTTCCTCAAAAGAAGAAAATTCCTAAGCCAAAAAAAAACCATAAAACTCTTTACAAGCATTGAGAACCTCTTTAAAGTGACTGAATATCGTCACCCTCATGAAATAATCGCCTAAGTCATTTTTCAGGGATTTCCAGGTTTTTGTCTACATCAATTTTTCAACATGTGACGCCCATTTTTGTATAGTTGCCTTCGTTATTCAGGGTTTGAGTGTTCTAGAATTGACCTTTTCATTTCTGCCTAAATCTTAAGACAAATGAGATGATGACATTTCTTTTATGATTTCCTGTAAAGTAGAAAATAATGACTTAGGCGCTTTGTTTACGAAGGTGACGATATGTATTTGAAACAAACAGAATTAAATTACCACGGCCCCGTCCTCCTAGAAACTGCACAAACGCTAACTAACGCTAACCACTGCGCTAAATACACGAGACTTCCAGCAAGACGATAGTTGCTAAAAACAAAAAACTATTGCCCAGCCTCGGCCGGATGGATAAGTAGAAAACTTCGAGAAGAAGAAAGTTTTTGAAGTTTTGAATTATGGGTGATGGACCGCACAGCTCACCCAACACTCCACTCCTGCACGCTCTCCCTTATGAGCATATATCTGTAGGCTCGATTTGCTTTAACCTTAACCATCATGAGCGTTACATTGTTTACTCTCTCTGAACGGAATTGTGTTTTGCGTATATTATCCGATGATGAGAATCGGCCTCGGGCAAGCATCCTTTCCCCCACCCCCACCCCTACGCACACACATACACAGGCAGGGTACGGGATATTGCGGGGCGTGACAGCTGATCCGTGCGAAGCGAGTGCCGGCTTAACGCTGAGCTTTGAGCAGCGTCGCCCAAGGGAAAAGGGACGCAGCATCAGCAAAAAAGATTGACGTGCTATCCTTATACATGTCGCTGCCGGGGGTGTTGCTTTTACGGGAATATCGACGCGAAGTCTATCCCCGACATGAAAAGTGATCGTGCGAGCTTTAAAAAGTATACAGGATACCCAGAGAAAGAGAGAGTGGATTTGGCTGAATCTTTAGATAAAAATAATTCTCATATCAAACTGTCGTAGGGGAAGAGAGAAAAGATTTAGTTGACCTGCATTGAGAGAGAGAAGAGAGAGAGGTAATGCCTCACTTTCCTCTCTCGCTAATAGAAGTGAAAACGGGTTAGACAATATCATAACTTATATATAGCTAAAGGGAGAGGACACACACACACACACACACACACACACACACACACACACACACACACACACACACACACACACACAGAGTAACGTAATTTTCTTTTGGTGAAACAATGAACCACCCCAAAATTTGTGAGCCCTAAAGTTTTCAGACTCACCGGCCGTTGCTAGCGCGGCGGTAGCCCATAATGGCGAGTACAGTCACCTGGCGACCGGTTCATACCTGGAAGAAAGTTATTGTTAACATAGGACACATATAAACAACAGCTACATCAGACAAGGTAATGGAAACTTATATATTACGGAGATAATTGATAATGACGCCACCTTTTACAGTATAGGTAAAAATATCGAAAATGTTCCGAAAGCATGCAAAGTATGTCACTAATATCGGCCATGGACTCGAACCTCTAGATTTACAAATATAATTAACCCCTTGGATGCGGATTTCCTACAAGAAGACATCACCAAGCTACAGGAGTGGAACAAAAAGTGGCTGCTCGAATTTAGTGAAGAAAAATGTGAAGTCATGCATCTTGGGAGGGGAAATCCATCATATCAATACCACATGGGAAACACTCCACTATCCACCACAGAGGCACAGAAGGACTTGGGAGCATATGTGACCAGGCTACCAGTGAAGGCGAAATCCTTGCCAATCGCAGCGGACGGGTTAAGATCGTTTACCGCACTGTATGAGAATGTGTGCATGCTTGGTGTGTATCAGTAACAAAACAGTGCGGCTTGATCTTGATATGAAAATGCGACGGTCACTGTAAGCTTCCCTCTGATACCACAGCACGACGCTTAGCACAGCATGACCATTAGCGCAGCATGAAGCTTAGCACAGCATGACGCTTAGCACAGCACGACGCTTAGCACAGCACGACGCTTAGCTTAGCACAGCACGACCCTTGGCTTCTCTAGAGCGGCAGGAATGGTCCGCAGAAAACAGCTAACGACGATAAACACAACAGTTTAATCAAGTCTGTCAGTCTTTCTCAACATGGCGCTCTGCGCGTGTGGCAGAACAGGAGCGTGAGCAAAAAAATTTGTTTAACCGGCAAATAAAAAAAAATGTATTTCAGCTTTGCGTGGGGAGGCCTTGGATGTGGCTTTTCGAGGATTTTTGACACATTTATAATAGAGAGAGAGAGAGAGAGAGAGAGAGAGAGAGATTGTTGTGAAAAATCCTCAGAAAATTAAGTGAAGAAAACAATATTGCGTGGCGTGAAAGCCGCCGGAGTGAAAAGGCGTGATGCTTGAGTTTAACTTTCCCTCACGGCCGCGCCGCCGCCGCCGTGCCGCCGCTGGGTCACGCCTCAGCTTCGCGGTGCAGCCCCGGCGGCCGCGACTCCCGTGGGATGTTTGGAAGTTAGGAAGCGTTCACTGCAGATATATTAATACAGACTTTTTCTTCCGAAACAAATCTTACTGCGGAAGTTTTGCTCCAACTCAAGAAATGTCGTTCGCGGGGAAATCTAATTATTACATATAAAGAATTTTAGAAAAAACGCCGGCAAGACCTCCTTTCCTGAATGTCATCTCTCGGTGAGAAAATGTGCACTGACTTGTGTTTTGTTTTTTGTCCAAATGTTGGTGATCATGAATACCTGCACCACCAATGCAGCATTCCTATAGCTGTGAAGAGGTTGATAATTATAAACTCAGTCTTTGGTTCACTGTGACAGAAGAAACATCAGAGTTCAGTGATCACTGAGGCACGAATTTCTTTGTCATGCACCGCGTGTGACTGGTCGGAGTTCTGGAGCACGTATGACCATCGGCGCAGCAAGGCTCATTTCACGATAAATGAAAACTAAAAAGAAAACAACCATCTGATGCGGAATTATGCGGACCATCAACACAGTGACTCATGGCTTGAAGAATCATTGGACCGCCATCTGATACGGAAGTGTGGCTGGTGTTGGCGCGGTGCCCAGTATCACGACGGGCAGGTAAAGTGTGTCTGCACGGCCACCACGCAAGCCGAGGTTTGGAAGAGTTACTTATTCATGGAGATCTTGATGCAGGCGAGGCGCACCGGGGACAGCCCTGCGGCGTCCACCCTCGCCAGGCACGAGTTCGATCACGTCCTCTGCTGCGCCGTGGACTTTGAAGCTCTTGCTTATGAGGAGGAAACTCTGGATGCTGGCGGAAGTTTTGGTATTCATAGATAGATAGAGGGGATCGATGGATGGTCAGGTAGGGCGATAGACAGTTATAAAGAAAATGAAACCAAGGCAGACAGGAAAACCAGGTGCAAAGTCCAGTTTAGAATGTCAGATTGAGATAAATCGCTGCAAATTCATATTGTATTGTACGTACAAGTTGTGGATAGATAGATTACCATACAGAATGATAAACGAAAACCGAAGTAAAGAAATAAGCATATAGAAAGTCGAAATATATATACAAATACATGCAGAGGTACAGTTAGAAGCAGACATAGATTGATAGTCAGACCTGTTGATTGATTAATTGAATAACAGTGCAGCTACAGAGAGAGGCTTAACCAGATAGATACAAACAGTAATATAGAGAGATATGGATCAGTAAGCTTTCCCCTACCTATCTTACCTGTCCTCACCTACACCCACTCACTAATGAGCCACAGAGGGAGGACGTGACCCCCTTCCCCCCTCCCCCAACACCCCACCCCAGCGAGGGCACTGTGGCATCGGTGGCGGCCATTCAGCGTGCACGAGGTGGCGGCGGCGGCGGCGTCAGGGCGGGACGTCTCGTGATGTCTGGCAATGCATTTGTCATTGATTTTACGCCTCAAACCTGCCCGAGCCGCGCGTCTCCCGCCGGCACGTGATTTATACTTTACGGCCACTTTATTCAGCGCCATTATGTTCTCCTTTTTTTCCGGCGCCGGTAATGACGATATATATTACCGGTATTATCATAATTATGCCGCCCACTCCTCCTCCTCCTCATCCCTTTACCATTTTCTCTTTGTTCTTTATCTTTTCTTTTTTTCTTTCCTCTCTTGTTTTTTTTTTCTTATTTAAATTCTTATTCTTATTTAATATTCATGGAAAGTCTATCGACCGTGGCTGTTCTGCATCCTGGTCGCTTTCATCTTCTGTTTGGTCAGCTTTACAAATCAATTTTCCTTCCCCCAAACACCCACTGATTGGAATTGCTATTGGCTGCGTTTCTCCAGAAGGCAAAGTGCTGGCAATTCATTTATGAACATCTCTCCTCCCTGTCTCGAAAAAGGAAGATAGATCTCACGCATTTGTACATTGAAATTTATCTTTAGTCGTAACGAAAGTCATATTCAGCTGCTATCTTTTAACATAAACGAATCATATACTTTACCAACTTCATTTCATATATTTTTAACTTTGCAATCTCATCAACCAGTAAGTATGGGTGCTACAATTTTTCTTTTACTTTTTACAGAAACTGGAGCGGAGGAGGAAGATGAGAGGGAGGAGACAGGAGATGGAAGGAAGGCGACACATGATGGAGGAAGTCGCGATCAGATATCGAGCGACCCTGAGGCGGGGGTGGTGTGACCTGCTGCTGGAGAAGGGGTGGAGGGAGAGGGGAAAGGGGAGAGCTGCCTCGGTATTGACGCTAAAATATTACTCAGGCAGCGGCATGTGGGAGAGGGACAAAGAGCGCCTCCCTCCGGTGTCTGCCGCTGATCATATTGAGGCCATGGAAGATAAGTATTAAGGGTTTGTTTTTAAGTGTGAAGTGTTCGCGTTCAGGAGTTTTAAGTGTGAAGCGTTCAGGAGTTTTTAAGTGTGAAGCGTTCAGGAGTTTTTAAGTGTGAAGTTTTCAGGAGTTTTTAAGTGTGAAGTGTTCGCGTTCAGGAGTTTTAAGTGCGGAGTTTCAATTGTCAGGAGTTTTCAGGCATGGTTTTCATTTTTCCCTTTTTCACTTTAAAAGATAGATAGTTTTCTTGTTGATAAGTATTTAGTGTAGGATTTTTGTTAATTAAGGAGTTTTGGAGAATAATTTTTTATGTTAAGTAATTTTAAGTGCAGAAGGAATTTTTAGTGCACTGTTTGTAGTATCGTTAGAAAGTTAAGCAATTTTAGGTGTAGAGTTTTTACGTTAAAGAGTTTTACGTGTAGAATTCTCATGTCAAGGAGTTTCGGGTGTAGAGTTTTCATGTTTATAATTCAGGGTTTAGATAATTTGTTTCATTACACTTTTTCAAGGATGGCTCTCATGTTAGGAATGTTTTAATTGAAGTTTTAATTGAAGTTTTATTGGTTTGTAGTTCTCGAGTACAGAGTTTCATCATTTCGATTTTTTTTTTTTTTTTTTTTTTTTTTTTTTAGATTTCGAATATTTTTTTTTTATCTTGACGTGCAGCCACACATCCGCTAGTCAATTTAGGGGTCATCTTAATCTTGAAATGTAAGCACAGATAAAGCGGCTAACGAGTTTTATAAAGATTGGATTACATTTGATTCTCTCTCTCTCTCTCTCTCTCTCTCTCTCTCTCTCTCTCCCCAGGAGCAATACCACACCGCCGCCGCGCCGTATATCACCAAACACACCAACTGTTAATAACGCTACAGTGTGGAACGAAAATTAAGAGGTAATTAGCGGGCTTATTAATTACCGGCGCAGGTGAGCGTGAGCGGACGTATGAACACAGCGAACCAAACGGCAACAGCGCGTTCATTGTCTTAGGGGGGAGGAGGGAAAGGGGGAGGTTATGTTGGATGTCTCAGTCTTTTATCTACGTTACCGATGCGGATAAAGGGATGCGATGTGATAATGGGATGGGTTTTTTTAAGCTGAGAAGGAGTTAAAGCCTGAATCCCCCTGTAAAGACCCGCTTGGACACTCATTTTGTTGCCTCGTAGGAACCTGATACCGAAAACTTATGTGCGACTTGAGGTTTGAGCTGGGGAAACAGGAAAGGAAGGGCGTTACTGTGTCTTACTTTGATAATGGGATGAATTGGTTGGCTGAAAGAGAGTT
The DNA here is from genome assembly GCF_024679095.1 of Eriocheir sinensis. Taxonomy (NCBI): domain Eukaryota; kingdom Metazoa; phylum Arthropoda; class Malacostraca; order Decapoda; family Varunidae; genus Eriocheir; species Eriocheir sinensis. The sequence continues at coordinate 4,068,528 of NC_066553.1, forward strand.
AAAGAGCCGCCTGGACACTAAGCTTAGCGCCTTATATGAACGTGATACTGGAAACTTATATGCGACTTGAGGTTTGAGCTGGGGAAACAGGAAAGGAAGGGCGTTGCTGTGTTTTACCTTGATAATGGGATGAATTGGTAGGCTGAAAGAGAGTTAAAGAGCCGCCTGGACACTAAGCTTAGCGCCTTATATGAACGTGATACTGGAAACTTATATGCGACTTGAGGTTTGAGCTGGGGAAACAGGAAAGGAAGGGCGTTGCTGTGTTTTACCTTGATAATGGGATGAATTGGTAGGCTGAATAGGGAGTTAAAGAGCCGCCTGAATCTACATTTTAGTGCCTTGTAAGAACCTGATACTGAAAACTTATTAGCGACGTGAGGTTTGAGGTGGGAACAGAGGAAGGGAGTTACTGTGTATACCTTTAAGCTGATTTTCTTAGTTACAGTCTACCATGCGACCCTATTGTATCCCATCCTCTCATTCCACCTCATCCCATTCTATTATATTGCGTCCCATTTCATTCCCAAATTCCGTCAAATCTCTTTACCTTATTTCAATCCATCACACTTACATTCTGTCCCATTCCATTTCACTGTTCCGTCCCTATCCCATCACTATTCCATCACATCCCACCGCATTGTATCCCTTCTCAAAACATCCCATCAACCCATTCCGCCATATCCCACCCGAGCACTTCATCCCAACCCATTACACCACCCCATCCCTACCCATCACTTTGTTTTATCCCATCCCAATAGTCTGCCCCAGCCAGTCCTATCCCATCCCGTCTGACCAGCCCCCTCCATCCCACCTCTGCATCCTATCCCACTTCATTATTGCATTCCGTCCCACCTCCTGAGAGGATCCCATTCCATCTCATTATCCTATCCCATCATATCGTACCATTTCATCCCATTACATCCCATCCTCCCTTTCCATTCAGTCTCATCATGTCACACCCTTCATCCCATCAACCCATTCAAGCACATCAAATCACTTCATTCATCCCATCTCATCCCACCCCCCCTTCGCCCCTTCGCCAGCGCACCTCGCATCGCAGTCAACAGTCTGATACTCAACGACCTAATCACCTGACTTACGTCTTAACAGCTCTTCCGCAAGTTGGCGCGCCTTAGTGTGTCAAGGGCACTGGGCCGCTACGGAAGCTCCCGGTGCCCTGCGTCATCGCCTGTCACTTGGACGCCGCCTGGCGGGCCCCGCGTGGAGACACTCGCGCTGACGTCACTCGCGTTAGTTAGTTTCGTAAATACTATTACTGTTATCATTAGTATATTCATTAACACACACACACACACACACACACACACACACACACACACACACACACACACACACACACACACACACACACACACACCAGAGGAAGAAAGTCCCTCTGTTTTTCCCTCGCGGCCCGCGCCTCGCTCCACATCGGGAACACATTTTCTCTGCGTCAGAGGACAAATTATCTCGCCGCTCACCCGCGAGGTCTGTGTTGTACAAGGGAAGCCAGGCAGAGCGGGGCACCGGAGCGAGAGCAACAGCTGTCGAAACCAGTTAGTGCGCCACACACGCCGGGCACCGAGCCCTCCCCCGCCCTGCACGCGGCCCCCCGCGGCACCACTCGTCGCCTTGACGGCCGTGGGCTGAGGACACACACATTCACGCTTTTGGTTCTGCTGAAGGCACTAGGAACATTAAGTGATCTGTCCCAAGCAGCCCGTTGGTGTTGAAGCCGATAGCTGAGATAGTAATGCTTGAGTGGTGGAGATAAGTTTGTCATGTTTCGACTCAATCATACAGATAGATAGATAGCATTGCTCTTTTGTTTTTAGTTAAGTGGAAACTAGACAAATTTTTACAGCTGCTGCCTGCTTCCTCAACAGTGTACATTCATTCCATTGATGTACGTTTCTTTCAAGTCCACCTGCGCTTACAATATAACTGTTAATTAAAGAAAATATTTCCATTTTCGATCCGCAGGCTGGTGCTTTTCTCGGATGCTGTTTGATAACAGGGAAGGCTTTCCTAAAAATCTAAGGCTCATCCCTTCAGTGGTGTGTGTGTGTGTGTGTGTGTGTGTGTGTGTGTGTGTGTGTGTGTGTGTGTGTGTGTGTGTGTGTGTGTGTGTGTGCGCGCAACATGTGCAGATATTAGCAATAATGGCACATCATCAGGAGAGGTGTTGCGAGAGTGGTGAGGACGTGCTGATAGCTTTTGCTAATCTATTCGAGTTCGTTTTGATCACATCATGTCCCTCACCTACAAGAGACTGTATTATTGTTACAGTTCGTCATACTCGCGCGTAAAGTTCCGCCCCTACCTCTATGCCCTTCCAAGTATGCCACACACAAATGTTGCCGGTGTCTGGCGGATCATTAATCTCCTCAAGTCAGCGCCCGTTACCAGCGACAAGCCAAAGTTTAACCGATTAACAAAGGAAAAGACACTTGAGTCCCTATAAGTCATTCTGCAGTTTAAAGTGAAGGAAAGAACTATTTGATCATTCCTTTTTTCAAATTAAAACAAGTTACCGGTCTGTACAACCCTTCCATTTTTTACATCAACTACTGAAGCACAAAACCACAAACTATAGGTGTGAGGGAAAGGGGAGAAGGGATCGCGGCGTCACATTTCCAGCCTATTCTCTTGCCACCCACATTCCAACAACTTTGACTCTTTAACTTTCGGAGGGGATCAAGTGCTGACGGCGGGGCGCGGGTGTCGCTGCCGAGGGAGGAAAGGGGACGACGGGAAGAGAGAAGGAAAGACAGACACGAAATGGGAAAACGTGCTGAAGGACAGACACGGAACAAGGAGATGAAACACAAACACAGCGTAGGAAAACAAAGGAAGTATAGAGGCAGGACAGAGACACAAAGGAGAGCTGACACGGCTAGGAAAACAGGAGAAAGAGACTTGCAGGAGAGACAGATTACATACTGAAAGGAGATAAAAGACAGTCTCATAATAGGAAAAAAATAACAGAAAGGAGCGAAATAATAAGATAGGAAGACAAGAGAAACGAGAAACGCAACAGAAAACCGGAATAAGGACAATAAACAGGAAAAAGGGAAAGGAAAGGATAGGAAAAGGGAAAATGAAAAAAAATTACAGAAAGGAGTGAAATAATCAGATAGGAAGGCAAGAGAAACGAGAAACGCAACAGAAAACCAGAATTAAGGACAAGAAACAGGAAAAGAGGAAAGGAAAGGATAGGGAAAGGGAAAATACTGATAAAGAGAAACTAGAATCTTAATAGAAAACCAGAACAAAGACAGAAAAACAGGAAACGGGGAAAACACTAGAAAGGGAAAGAGAAACTTCTGATAAAATCCTGCAAACCCGAACTAAATTAAACCAAATGATCCTTTTTATGTTATTCTCAGGCACGTACCTACTAAAACAAGAATATAGGAAGCCATATCGAATAAAATTAGGGAAGAGAAACCAGATATTCAAACAGACTGACGCTCGGAGCATATTCTGAGTCCGTCGAGACGTTACCCCACCTCGCTGTGTTGCTCAAATGATCGATGTTGTGTTGCCAGAGAGAGAGAGAAGAGAAGAGAAGAGAAGAAAAGAAAAGAAAAGAGTGATTTATTCTTAGGCTCTGAACTTTAACAATCTAGCCTCTGGATTGTTTCATAATTAAAAAAAAAAAAACGAAAGTGCAAGAAAAAACGTAACTTATTTTTTTTCCTCTTTTTCTTCTCTTATATATTACTGTGTCAAAATTCACGGGTTTTTTAAAAACGTACGAAAATAACAATTACATTTCACTCATATTTTTTTCCTTCAATATTGTTTTAAAATTCGTGTCAGGAGCGTTCGAAAATAGTGGCGCCGGTATTTCTATTTGCTTTCTCTCTATTTGTTTTCCCTTCTCTCGCGTCCTCCTCTTCTGGATTGTCAAAAAATTATATAAAGAACGAACACTCGCAAATAACGGATATAATACTTGTCTCCTTTTTCTCCATCCACCTCCCGCGATGCTTTGTTCAGGAGAGGCGCGTCGTATGAATGCTAATCGGGAGTTGTGGAGAGTCGTAGTGGCGGCGGTCGGGGTGGGGCGCTGCGGCGAGGTCTTGACAGCGAGTGATCGTTTGTCAGCGGCGCGGGCAGGATGTGTTCCGTGACCGTGATTCGCGCGTCGCTTTCTTTATCCAGCTTGCATCTTCGTTAAGGTGTTTTTGAGGGAATAACGTTTTCTGGGTCTGAACTGAAGGTGTTTTTAAGAGAATAACGTTTTCTGGGTCTGAACTGAAGGTGTTTTTGAGGGAATAACGTTTTCTGGGTCTGAACGGAAGGTGTTTTTGAGGGAATAACGTTTTCTGGGTCTGAACGGAAGGTGTTTTTGAGGGAATAACGTTTTCTGGGTCTGAACTGAAGGAGTTTTTGAAGGAATAACGTTTTCTGGGTCTGAACTGAAGGAGTTTTTGAAGGAATAACGTTTTCTGGGTTTGAACTGAAGGTGTTTTTGAAGGAATAACGTTTTCTGGGTTGAACTGAAGGTGTTTTTAAAGGAATAACGTTTTCTGGGTCTGAAGTGAAGGTGTTTTCAAAGGAATGACGTTTTCTGGGTCTGAACTGAAGGTGTTTTTGAAGGAATAACGTTTTCCGGGTCTGAACTGAAAACGTTTTTGAAGGACTAACGTTTTATCTGTGCTGCTTTACAGTTGTCTTATCTCACCACTTTCAAATACCTTGATTATGAATTGTTTATATTTGAAGTGTAGGTATTTTTGAAGGAGTAACGTTATCTCGGTGGTATTATAGGCATTTAGTTTGAGTGAAAAATCTCCAAATAATCTTCATAAGGAATTTAGAGATCATCGCCCGCAAGGTTAGAGAAACGAAATAATTTGAGATGCCTGCAACCGTACTCAACTGTCGTGCCTCTATGCAGGGATATTACCGCTTAAAATGATAGAAATAAAACTTGCATATAGACAAACGTATCAAAAGCGTGTAACTAATAGAGATAAAACTTGCATATAGACAAACGTATCAAAGGCGTGTAACTAATAGAGATAAAACTTGCATATAGACAAACGTATCAAAGGCGTGTAACTAATAGAGATAAAACTTGCATATAGACAAACGTATCAAAGGCGTGTAACTAATAGAAATAAAACTTGCATATAGACAACGTATCAAAGGCGGGTAACTAATAGAAATAAAACTTGCATATAGACAAACGTATCAAAAGCGTGTAACTAATAGAAATAAAACTTGCATATAGACAAACGTATCAAAAGCGTGTAACTCATAGAAATAAAACTTGCATATAGACAAACGTATCAAAAGCGTGTAACTAATAGAAATAAAACTTGCATATAGACAAACGTATCAAAGGCGTGTAACTAATAGAGATAAAACTTGCATATAGACGAACGTATCAAAGGCGTGTAACTAATAGAAATAAAACATGCATATAGACAAACGTATCAAAAGCGTGTAACTATCATTTCACTTCATACGTCCATCATGATTCTCACATCCTTTCTAAAAATGTTACTGGAAAATACATATATATATTGTTATCTTCGTATCATAACTAGAAACAGCGAGTACACCCGAGCGTTCAATCTGCTTCGACCTTTGACCCTATGCCGAACAACACCAACGTGACACAAATATACATGAATAATAACACCTTCAGGAATAAAATTTACGGGGAATCTCATGCAGCGGAGAACGCCTCAATAAGTTCAAGTAATAAAATAAAAGAGTGATTGCGTCTGTGTCATTCCGCTGATGCCGCCACCTTTGACGGCCCCGCGACGTCTTGGCGCGGCCGTAAAGGAGAGAGATAAGAAAGAGTTTCCATGTTCCCCGCGCCGCCGTGAGTCCCGACGAAACTTGGGCCGCCGAGGAGAGGAGAGGGAGAGGGAGACATAGACAGACACAGACAGACAGACCACAAAAGGCAAAGAAAGAGACAGATACAGACAGACAAAGAAATACAGACACACAGACACAAAAGCAGACAAAAACAGAGACAGAGACCAAAAGACTCAGACAGACACAGACAGACACACACAGAAGCAGACACAGACAGACAGACCACAAAAGACAGAGAGAGAGACAGACACAGACAGACAGAGACCATAAGACAAAGAAATACAGACACAAAAACACTGACAGACAGACCAGAAAAGACAGAAAGAGACAGACACAGACAGACAGATACATTAAGACAAAGAAATACAGACACACAGACGCAGAAGCAGACACAGACAGACAAAAACAGAGACAGAGACCAAAAGACTCAGACAGACACAGACAGACACACACAGAAGCAGACACAGACAGACACACACAGAAGCAGACACAGACAGACACAGACAGACACAGACAGACAGACACACACAGACGAGAACCCTTTGCCTAGATCATATGTGCATTTCTCATCACACATCGGCACATCTTTTACTATTTTTATACGGGAAATGTCTCGTTCCTTCTCTCTCTCTCTCTCTCTCTCACACACACACACACACACACACACACACACACACACACACACACACACACACACACACACACACACATTCAGGTCCCACTATGTGCAGTATCTATCCAATTTTCCTTATCGTATTTAAATCTCCCGCGTTACAGCGAACATTACTTAGAGATGACGTGTAAATAGTGTATTTCCTTTTCGGTGGGTCGTCGCAACGTTCGCAGTCACTCGGCGGCGGATTTCCACGATGAAGTTAAATTACAAACGAGTTGCATTATCCTGTTATTATTTATTTTCAACAGTTTCCTAGTTCCGCCTAGTTCCGCGGCGAGTGAGTGAAGCGACGCGCCCCCTGCTAATACTCCCGGACAGGTACCTTCCTAGTTACCCTTACATATCTAGGGGTCGTATTACAAGACAAATCGCAGCCCAAGAACACATATTTGACAAGGCTTTCGTAGGAGTTGTGGGCATTTCCAAGGGTAGTTTTATGACCCTGATGGTAGTGTGAGTCTTCTTCTGTACCGTGAACCTGAAGAAACACTCATTAGAACCCGACTGACCCCCTCTTTGACCTTTAGAAATAGCTGATGTGAGAAGCGAGTGTGTCTTATAATACCAACCCTGGAGTCTTGGCTGTAAAAGATGTGGAACTTAACTTCACGATGCAAATGAATGACATCACGAAAGCTTTACTAACACGAGCGTGGGGCAATAACGTTATATCATACATTCGACTTTTAAGTTAAACCACTGTATCCTAAAGACCTGTATGACTGCCAACTACACAGCGTTACCAAATTATCGTACTCTGCCACGCAGCACATCGTATTTTCCGGTTTCTGACTCACAGCTATCGCAAACTAACACCAATAAGAAATGATTTTAACGATAACTTTAACTGGAATCTCGTTATCTGTGTGGGTAGAAAGGTTTCGGGTCCTGGAACTGATAATTGCGATGTTTTGAGTACGATAATTTGGCAACGTTGCAACATGTATCAGCCGCGTTCACTGTGGTTTGCATATCATTACGTTGAGCATAATCACCCAAGCAGGAATAAATAACGAACGAAGATCACAGAAAATTAAGACCTCGGATTCCATTGCGATCAGATAGATATAATGGCTCCATGGTTTGCGTTGAATAAATAGTCAAGTCTCGTTGGCAGACCGGATGATTGGGGACGAAAAAGTGAATCCAAGGTGGACGGAAAACCAGAAGGAAAGTCGAGATCTGAAAATTCAGCGTATTGAATAGGAACCGACAAATGGGAGACAGAGACGAGTGGAAGGGGTTGGGAACAGTCTTTTGTCCTGCAGTGAGCTTGAGAGATCCCCGCTGGAAGGTAACAGTGCGGGAGGGGGAAGGGGCGCGGTTTTGGTACGTACACAGTCTGACCAGAGGGATAAAATCTAGGGACTGCTCATGCCAGGGTTCAATGTCCCTGTGGTTGCCGACGAGGGAAACCAGAATACAAACTGTAGCTTCATGCCTTCTGGTTACGTTAGATTGGAGTTGGTCAGGGTGGATTTAGTTACGTCAGTTACTGGTCAGGTACTCGTCACCACTGTTGCCAGATTGTCGTACTCAGAGCATCAGGATCTAACTCTTTTAATGATAACTATAAATGAGTCTCGTTACTGGGTCGCGGGAGACAGTTTGGGGGCAGGAAGTCGGGAAATAGAAGCGGCTGGATACGGCAATCTGGCACCGTTGCTCGTCACCCACATGTAATGACCGACTGATTCACTGAGATCCAGATTATTAAACGTACAAGGCTTCTATTGCGACTACTTCCCAGGCCACAGGGAAGATTAACCCGTCCGCTGCGATTGGCATGGATTTGGCTTTCACTGGTAGACTGGTGAACTTATAATCCCAGGTCTTTCTCTGCCTCTGTGGTGGATAGTGGAGTATTTCCCTTGTGGTATTGGTGTGCTGGATATCCCCTCCCTAGGTGCATGACTTTACATTTTTCTTCACTGAATTGTAGCAGCCACTTTTTGCTCCGTTCCTGTTGCTTGGTGATGTCTTCTTGTCGGAAATCCGCATTCAAGGGGTTAACCGAGTTTTCATGGGTGATTATCGCGTTCAAGTTGTATAAAACTATCACCAACATCACAAAACAGTCTATGAAAATCCCAGTAACATCTACGAGAGGCTTTTCCAAGGGGTGAACTGAAGCGTCATTACACCGAGAAGCCATTACACGCCTGATCGTTAACAGGTCCATGGATGGGTGGACGGGAGAGAAAAGTTGGAAAGTTTCGTTTAGTCGGCGCAACATCTGTGGTCATATGCCGGAGAGAGACAGAAGGGGAAAGAATTATAGGAGAATATTTATTGTCATCATTCCAAGGCATCAATAAAGAAATAGAACTAAGGGGGGTGATACCAGGCATGTGTCACCCTCACCTTGCCCTCCGCCGCCGGTCTAATATCCCGCCAGCACATACCGTGGCGCCTCCCAAGAAACAATTTCCCCCGAGCCACGAGCCGAGGAATTCAGGGGTCGGCATGGGGCGCGGGGCAGCAGAGTCACTACAATCGCTACGCCTTCACTCGGGACCTTGAATGTGGTCGCTGTTTGTTACTCGTTGGTCATAGTAAATACTTCCACGAGGTATGATTATTTGAGGAGTAGTTAAAGCGTTTCCTCGGGTTAGTTGGCTACAAAAATCCGAATAAACACTGATGTGAAACTCTATATTGTGACATAACACAGGCACGTTATTTCATGCATCAGGCACGTGTTTTACCCCGCTAAAAGCTCTGCGCCCGACATATTGTACGGCCTCGCGCCATCACGGACTGCTGCTTAATGTGTATTTGTTGGCTCATTCTGCAAAAATAACACACTACACTTCAGCTAATGAATATGATAACACTTTTTTGTGTGTTTCGTGGTGTAGCCAGAGGATAATGCGTAAAATCTACGAAAAAATTATGAATCTGTAATGAGATTTTTCACAATTGAGTAAACGACGGACAAAAAATGTTTATAAATGACATTCACTTGACGGCCAGACAGAAGACAGCGCAGAACAGAAAAGTTTGGAAAGTTTCGTTTAGTCAGCGCAACGTCTGTGGTCATATGCCGAAGAGAGACAGGAGGGGAAAGAATTATAGGAGAAAGGAACAGATCCAAGGAGACGGGACACAACCCCCGATTAATACCTGGTACCCATTCATTGCTGGGTGGACAGGGGCGTAGGGTATCGGAAAAGCCGCCCAAATTTTTCCACTCCTCCCGGGAATCGACGCAGAACAGACGGAAGCCTCAAATTTTAACCCTTCATAAGTTTCATGTTCGTAACCGCAAAAAAAGGAGAAATAGACGCTTTCTGAAAAGTATTTAGAACACCAATCATGATGCAATGCACGAAAATAAGTCAATGTAATGCTATATATTTTACTATGCTGAGGTTTACAGGACCTGCTTGGTGTAGGGTAAGCGATTAATCCGACCTCTTTACTCTCTGACTTGTAATTTCACCGTTCTTCTACAGCCTCCTGCCCAGAGCCAGAGGGGAAGGACGCGGGAAGAAGAGTCTCAAAAAAGATCGAATGGCCATAAACCAGGTAAGTTAAAGAGTGATGTTATTTGGTATTGATGAATAAATTGGTGAATAAATAAAGGTATAAATTTAAATGAGGTAGTAAGGTAAATTTGAGCTCTCTTATTATTCATCCTTCCCCACATTCATTGATTCATTCCTCTATTTCTTACTTTTATTTCTTGCTCTCCTACTTTTTTTACGCCCTCGCACTGTCTCCTCTGCTGTTAAAAAAAAAATCACCTCCTGTCAACTCTTATGGCCTTTTCCCTAACCTTTTCCCTTCTCTGTTCTGTTCGTATTCCTCACCTCCTTCCTTCCTCTTTTATTATGGCTACTGAAGGCAGAGGACATAAGATCACCAGAAGACAAAACACCCGAAGCTCGAGGAAGATAAAGACTCCTCGAGATTAGTATGCGAGGGACGAAGTTAAAGAAGGTGGATGAGTTTAATTATCTAGGCTCGAAGGTGTCTTGAGGACGGAAACCTGGACGAAGAGATAACACACGAGGCTCAGTCAGGGTTGAACGACTGAAGGAAGATGTCAGGGGTGCTATGTGATCGTAGAAGCGACGTAAAGATGAAGGAAGGATGTTGAATGATTGGAGGAAGATCTCAAGGGTCCTATGTGGGCGTAGAAGCGACGTAAAGATGAAGGAAAGATGTTGAATGATTGGAGGAAGATCTCAAGGGTCCTATGTGGGCGTAGAAGCGACGTAGAGGTTATGGGAAGAGTATAGAAGATTTTAAGTAGTAAGAGCAACAATTCTCCTCCCGAAATTGACCTCTCTTTTGCCCACTCTTCTAAACTTTTTTTTTTATAGGGGCAGTGATTAGCGGACTTTTTTTTTTCTCTCATTATTATATGTGTTTTCCCCTTGAGCTGCTTCCTCTACTGTACAAAAACACGATAATGGATGGAGCTAAGTGCAGAAAGGGAAAGAGAAATAAAAGAGTTGGATGTAGCGGAGATGAAAATGTTTAAATAGAGACGAATAGAAATGAAAGAATAAGGAAACAACGAAGGCAATAAAGATTCCGAGAAAGAAGGTACAGGAAAGAAAAGGCTAAATAACAAAAATAGAGAAGAACATGAAAGAATAAGAGGAACAACGAAGGGAGAGAAGATAAAGCAAAGTACAGAAAAGAAAGAATGCATTGTTACGGACAGCTAGACGTATGTAGGACGAAGAGTGATGGAGATGGCGGTGCAGGGTAAGAGAGGAAGAGAGAGAGGAGGAGGAAGACCTGTAGGGTGTAGGAGAGGAAGGCTGAAGCGGAGATGGATGGGCTGCCGTGTACGGGAAGATTGGAGAGAAAAACGACTGTCACTGAAGGGATGTGCGTGACCGGGATGGGTGAGGGAGAGCTGTCAGAAACGTCGACCACACGGAGAATTAGGAGAAGGTGTACAGAGAAGGAAAAAGAACGAAAAGAACTAAAAAAATCGTACAGTACTTTAAGAATTCATGTTAGATATATATTTGTTTTACACCAAGAAGGCAGCTCAAAGGAAATAAACAAAAACGTCGACCACACTTAGCAATAGGAAAAGATGTACAGAGAAGGAAAAAGAACTAAATAACTGAAAAATATCGTCCAGTTCCTAAAGAATTCAAGTTAGATATATTTTTTACAACAAGGAAGGAAATTAACAAAAACGTCGACCACACTCAGAATTAGGAAAGATGTGCAGAGAAGGAAAGATAATTGAAAGAAGAGAAAAACGATTGGGCAGTCGCTAATACATAAGATTAGCTATATTTTTTGTACAGCAAGAAAGGAAGGCAGCTCAAGGGAAAGAATAAACAATAACAACAATGAAAAGAAGTCCGCTCGATGCTCCTCCAACGAAAGTAAACAGAACGAAAGGCAAGAAGAAGAGGAGTCAATTTCGGGTGGAAGAAGTCAATTTGTAATACCTGAAATTAAAAGCATAGGAAATTAATACATGGATAAGACATAAACAAGTAAAAATATGATGAAATGTAGAAAAGAAACATAAAAGATAAAAGGAAAAAGGAAAAAAAATGAATCGAGAAGTCGTCTTATATTACCTCAAATGAAGAACATAGGAAATTAATACATGGATAAGATATAAACAAATAATAATATGAATAAATGTATAAAAGAAACAAAAACAGGAACAAAAAGGGGCAAAACATGGAGTACAAAGTAAAAAAAAAAATGAATCAAATAAAAAAGTTTAAAAAAAATGAACAAATGTAGAAAAGTATCAAAAAGAGAAGAACCAAACGGGGCAAAACACCGAGCAGTACCGTAACTATATCATAAAGCGACGTCCGTAAGGCAGTAAGTGTTTGGGGACCGTCGGGAGGAGACCATTTGGTGAAGCCGGGGATCAAGACGGGACAGTGAAGGGACGCCAGCCCGCCAGTCAGCTCCGTGCGACTCTGGGTAGCTAAATAGTTGATCATTGTACTCAACATTACGGCCCGAAAAGATGAAAGGAGGGAAATGTATAGTGAATAAGCGGCCTACGTGACGCAAGGGGAGTCTTAGTTAATAGCTGAGGGGGCGCCGAGGCCTAACTGGGCGGTCGAGGGCTCTCCAGGCGATGGGTCTTCAAGGTTTGGGTCGCCCCTCGGGTCTGAATAGCGATGGACTGCTCGCTAAGTAGGTTGATGTACACTTTCTCAGTACCGTCGAAGGGCTGCTAAATGAGTAGTGATGTTGATGTTTGAAATTAACCTGGATTGCAATAAGCTTCAATACTTGGCCAGGCACGGTGATGCTTCTGTTTATTAGGACTCTTCGTCTGTAAATCACCATGGTCTGATCACGCGTTGGACTCGTGAATTCAGCGTTGCCAGATTGTCTTACTCAGCCTCTTATATTTACCGACTTCCGACCCAAAAACTGTCTCGTGGACCCCAATAAGGAGATTCACTTATAATTATCGTTAAAATAATTAATTCCGGATGTTTCTTGGCAATAGTTAGGCGTCAGAAACCGGTAAATACTATGCTCTGAGTACGACAATCTGGCAACGGTGCTCGTGATCACTAGCTGCAACCCTTCCCAAACGAGCTTAGAGTTTAGGTGAAGAATCGAGTATGGCTGCAACCTCACATCACACCAGCGTTGTCAAATTATCGTACTCAGCGCATTCATTGCTTTTTCCTACTTTCTGAGCGATAACTCTAGCAAAAAAAGAGCGAAAACCATCACTATTTAACAATTTCAACGATAACTTTAAATTTCTCTCGTTTGTGTGGTTACGTCGGTCTTGGAGCCTAAAAATGAAAAATGCAATGCTCAGAGTACGACAATTTCTCAACGTTACATCACACCCACATACTCCCGGGAAGCGCAACACAACCCCCGCCTGACATCACGGTGCCCGTTCACTAATGGGTCTCCACACCACCAGGGAATCGAACCCGGAACCTCTGTGTTGTGAGCCGAGCGTGTTAACCATTGCATAGCGGAGATCCGGGGAGAGAGGGAGAGAGAGAAAGACACTAATGGGCGTGGGGAAGGCTGGGGAGCAGGTATAAAGAAGAAGGGAGAAAGAGGCAGCAGGTCATAATATAGGGAAGGAGTGAAAGGTATACCGATAGATAGATATAGACAGATAGAAAAATAAAGAGAGAGGGTGAGTGTGTTTAATTTGAGAAAACCAAGTATTTACGATATTCCCTTCCCTTCCACTCCATCTGAAGAGACTCATAAGGCAGCGGGAGTGAGTGATGGCTTTACTAAGTTATATATGAAGCCCCATAGAAAGGTTGCCGGGGGGTACAGGAGGGCGGGGGTAACTCGTACATTTCCCCCTCGCCCCTTTTGAATATGTGGACGCTGAATAATTTGTGTGTTTAAAAGTTAGGAAAGGTTATGGGGCGAAATAAAATTAAAGTCCTTGGCCAACCGACATCCGCAAGTGTTTCATTCATGTTTCGTTATTCCCGCTTACTTATATTTGCACACGAGAAAGAAATAATGCTGTCATGTATTTAACGCTCTGGTTCTGATGTGAAAGGAAATGGATTAATGAGCCTTGCCGCAAAAACCTTCGTGCATAAAACATTAGCACGATTCACCGAGCCTAATCTGGAGCCAAAATAATATGAATATGCACTGAATGTTTCCCTCACGCCTCGCCATCCTCCCGCGTGTCACTGTCAAACACACGCACACGCACACACACACACACACACCTCATGATGAAAAAAGTTATGCTTCGATAAACACTTCATCATTTCCATATTATTAACAAACGAAAACGCATTGAGCCTAATAACTGCGCCTCGAAGAATACATTGACACTCCCGGACGTGTTATAAGTTTGTATATGTGAGCGCCGTCCTTTAGATTTCTTCAATATAATATTCGAATGGATCATTATTTTTGTGCGTAAATGAACCTCATCCGTGTCTCAGTTCCTGCAGGTAGTTTTAAAGAGCCTCAATCGGTATACTTCTCATTTCTCCTCATAAAACCAATCACAGTCTTACCCCCTTCCTCTTACTTTCAGGAGCAGCAACTCATCTTCAACCTCTACGAAGACACACTGTCGGTCCGTACCCTCAGACACCTTCGGCTCTCAAAGTATATATTACCAAAGGACCTCAAAGAAGATAGGTCGGGTTGTCATGTGTTTTTTTGGCATTCAAAGTACAGAAGCCTTGTCAAACTATTACTAGGCTACTAAAACTACCCATGGAAACACCCACAGCCTCTACGACAACCCTATGAAATGTGTGTGTGTGTGTAAGCCCCGAATTGTGAGAGAGAGAGAATGGGATACTTCGCATTCATGGTGTTGAAACCTTGTCGAACTGTCACCAGGTTACTAAAACTACCCATGGAAACACCCACAGCCTCTACGACAGGCCTATGAAATGTGTGTGTATGTAATCCTCGAAATGTCTGAGAATGGGATACTTCACATTCATGGTGTAGAAGCCGTGTCAAACTATCACCAGGCTACTAAAACTACCCATGGAAACAACAACAGCCTCTACGACAGCCCTATGAAATGTGTGTGTGTGTGTGTGTGTGTGTGTGTGTGTGTGTGTGTGTGTGTGTGTGTGTGTGTGTGTGTAATCCCCGAAATGTCTGAGACTATGGGACGCAACGTTGAGGAGATGAGAGGTGGGCGTGTGAGTGTACGTGGGGCGTGTTAAGTCTACGTGCCGCCGCCCACACAGCAGGCCGTCTAGCATACTCTCGAGGCGGCGGCGCGTCCCGGAGAGTGCTCAGAGGCAGGACGTAATGAGGATGGTGTAGCGGGGCGGCGGCGAGGCTTGTGGCAACTCCTGAGCCCATCAAATAAGGCCACACGAGGCACGACTTATTGCCTCCCTCTGTGTGTGTGTGTGTGTGTGTGTGTGTGTGTGTGTGTCTGTCACCTCTCTCTCTCTCTCTCTCTCTCTCTCTCTCTCTCTCTCTCTCTCTCTCTCTCTCTCTCTCTCTCTCTCTCTCTCTCTCTCTCTCTCTCTCTCTCTCTCTCTCTCTCTCTCTCTCTCTCTCTCTCTCTCTCCATCCGTTTATTCCACATTCTTCATATTGTTTTAAGTATTATCTGTGTCAATCGGTTCTAGTTCATAAAGTATTTATTGAAGTCGTTACTGATTTACGGGCGAGATCCACGCTTCCCTCACACTAAAAACAACATAACTCGGATTCTAAGACAATCGTTATCCTCTCGTTATGCCATAGTGTCTCTACATTCAGTCACTGCATGATAGAGCGGCTAATCCCACTGAGGTGATTTCTTGATGTATAAATAAAAACTCACACTGGCAGACGATATATAACGCTATCGTCTGCCAGTTTGGGTTTTTATTTATACGTCACTGCATGAGTTGGAATGTCCCCTCCAACATTTCTTTTGGTGCTAAGCTCTTCGCGGTGTCTCGTTGCTCAGCGTGGGGTTGGCTCCTCAACGTTACCCAGATTTCGTGATGAGTAGCGGGATGCGAGACGTGGCCGGGGCCAGGCGGGGCGGGGCCTGCAAATGGTAGTCACGGGCGCCACGTCTCTGTGCTGATGGAGGCTGTGCAGCTTTCACTTTGTGCGCCAGCCTCCTTGATTATCCTCTTTGCTCCAGCCTTGCCTCGCGGGAAGACTAAGAGTTATGGCGGCGGCTGTCCCGACCAGAAGGAAATATACTGTTCCTGATTTCAGCCCCTGTAGTGTAGTTCTTGCCATTTGCTGCCTAATATGATAATTTTTTTTTTTTTTTTACAACAAAGGAGACAACTCAAGGGCACAAAAAAAGTAAACAATAATAAATAAAAAAAGCCCGCTACTAGCTGCTCATTTGTCTCACAATTTACGACACACTGCATCGTTGCTACATTTGCTGCATCGTTGCCACATTTTACTCTGTTATCGGTATTGTTAATCTGCCGCCAAGCGATATTTCTTCCCGCAGTCTGCAATGGTTGGGAGCGGAGAGACTCAGGTTAAGTGATATTTACAGCATTTGCAGTTTGGAGTCTCACGATTTTAAACACTGATCTGAATCTAAAGCCTAGTAAACAGAGGTGTTGGCCGCGTGTAAGATACTGTGGAATGTATTACAGTAACATTTAGTTTTAAGCCGGATATGTGATTCACGAATTCCACAAAGACCTGCAGACACCACCAGAATGAAACTTCAAGATTTCTCAGGAGCTGAAGTTGACAGTTCATTGGCATCTCTATTCCTTTATCTCTATAGGAGCAGAATATATGTACTGATCGGTCTCGTCTTAACGTAAACAAAATACAAAAATAAAGCTATGCCAAGTAGAGGTCCCAATACACGAGGACTTGGCGAATGCTGCTACTGCTGTGTTGGTGAAGCTTGAAAATAGTCTTCATGCGGCACTTCGAACTCCTTTGGTGACTGTCATTGCCCCATCAGTGTACCTTGTAATCATGCGGGGAGGCAGAGCTAAAGTTGCAGAGCGCTTCCGTTAGACAGTTCTTTCCTGCCTCCGCCGCTCCTTCCTGTTCCTTCTCCACTGTCTTGTTGCTGAAGGACAAGACCAGAAAAATAACGATGCATTTAATGAAATCATGAATGTTACGACTCGAAATGCTTTGGCGTAGTATTCGGCGAGAGAGAGAGAGAGAGAGAGAGAGAGAGAGAGAGAGAGAGAGAGAGAGAGAGAGAGAGAGAGAGTTAGGTTTGCTCGCTACAGCATATTATTTTTATCTTCATTTGTTATTTCCGCTTTACGTTATGGCTATGATAGTGCAGACAGACGTAAAAGTAGAAGTAGTGGTGGTGGTCGTAGTAGTAGTAGTAGTGATAGTAGTAGTAGTAGTGATAGTAGTAGTAGTAGTAGCAGCAGAAGTAGTAGTAGTGGTAGTAGTAGTAATAGTAGTAGTAGTAGTAGTAATAGTAGTAGTAGTAGTAGTAGTAGTAGTTGTAGTAGTGTCGTAGTAGGAAGAAGAAGAAGAAGAAGAGGAAGAAGGAGGAGGAGAAGCAGATAAAGAAGCAGAAGAAGTAAACGAAAAAGAAAAATAAGAAAAAATATAAAGGAAAGAAAAAGTAAAAGAAGAGGAAAAGGAAGAAAAAATCAAGAAAAAACAAGTGAAAAATAAAAACAACAATACAATCACCACCACCACCAACAACAACAACAACTAATACTACTACAAATTCTACAAGTGAAGCAACAACAACAACAACCGGACCACAAAACCTAAGAACCACCTCAAGACTAGACTCACATCACCACCACCACCACCACCACACACGTCCTCCCACCCACTCCCTCTGTCACTCTCCTCAATACCCGCCGCCTGCATAGAGAGCCGCCTTGCATACGAATTCGAGCCTGGATGTGACTAAAGGAAAGCCGCCGAAATTCAAGAGAGATAGTCCCCGCCGCTGCCCCACACATACGGGGGTCATGACAAGGCTCCTGAAGGTCAAAGAAACATGCAACCCAGTGCCCTCATTTCATTATGTATTCTCAAGTTTTGTGTGATCAGAAAACTTGGGAATTTTTTAGCATATATGTTTTCTTAGTAGGAGCAGAGAAGCTTGTTGTGGGTGGTTCTATCCAGTTTTCTTATATTTTAGCTCTTGTTCGTCCTCTTATACTAGAAAGAATGTGTGGATAGGGTATTTTTTATATTATATTGTCAAAGGCATAATAAAGTATAGTAATGTATCCGGGAAAGGTGAAACGGCGTAGTTTAATACAATGAAAGTATATTCTGGACGTGGAGACTTGAGAGAACTTGAAGACATTGTGGATTGGTTACTTTCAGCCCACAGGAACAGCTATACCCAATGGACACAGGGAGGGGACATGATGAGGAAGAGAAAGTTTGGACGTCCGTATACTGTGAAAGAGAAAAGTTTGTTGATACAGCGTTGGTAGTTTTTATATAACAGTGGGATTTTTTAGGGGTGTGAGAGGGTTCTGAATGCAAATGCAGATATGTAAGCCGGGAGGTTACACGTGTCGAGAAAGGGGATTCAGGACGCTACTAAACACATTTTTCTTTTGTTTTTTTCTTGGTAGGGGTGGACGGTGATTCACCATGGTCTGATCACGCTCTGAACTCGCGACCCCCAGCCAGTACTCTTCCTGAATGACCTTAGAACGCTGGTGACGGGAGATGAAACACAACCAGACATTAGTAATAGTAGTAGTGGTAGTAGCAGTAGTAGTAGTAGTAGTAGTAGTAGTAGTAGTAGGAAGGAGAAGAAGGGGGAGAAGGAGTAGAAGAAGAAGGAGATACAATACAACCCTACTAACTACAATACTAACATACAATACTAACACCCGGCACCCATTCACTGCTGCTTAGACATAGGGCACGGATTAAAAGAGACTGCCTATCCACCTCTAGTCTAGTCGGGCCAGGAAACGAACCCAGGACCTCTCGATTGGATTGTGAGGGAAGCGTACCAACCCCTCCACTACGGTGTGTGTGTGTGTGGGGGGGGGGGAGGGGATTGTACCTCTTTTCGTCGCCGGGGGTAAATGGGGTGACAGCAAGTGACACGCTGCCTAGATCTTTACTTACGCCGGGCTGAAAGGAACTCGCGTCTGGAAAAAGGGAGAAAAGGAGAGAAAAAAAAAGTCGTGGGCGAGAGAAGGGCGGAAATAGGGAAGCAGGAACATAGAGGAGCTACAAGTCTATATAGAGCCGTATCATTCAACATTTCGGCGCACGAGTACACATATTTGACTAGGCTTTCGTAGACGTTATGGGTATTTCCAGGAGTAGTTGAATGACCCTGGTGGTAGTTTGACCCTTCTTCCGTACAATGAATGTGAAAAAGCACTCATTAAAACCTGGTTAATCTCCTTTTTGGCCTTTGGAAATAGTTGATGTAAGAGGCAAAACCGTCTTAGAATGCCAACCTATACTCAAACATTCCCGTAACGTAACTTCAAGCACTGTTCCTTCCCTTAGTCACTCCTACCTACACTCCATAACCATTGGTGTCGTATCATTCATTATCAGAGGAACTATTAACGTTATCCTCATCGTAGCCTCGTTGTCATCATCATCCTCGTTGTCATTTCCGTTGTCACCCTCGTGATTACCGCTAAGTGGGGTGTTCGCTTCATTATCTGGGCCATGCCAAAGATCGTAAGGTTCTGAGGCAACAGCTGCAAACGGGAAGAAGCGGCGGCGATAATGAGAGAGAGAGAGAGAGAGAGAGAGAGAGAGAGACAAACACACACACACATCCCTAAATATATAAGAAAATCACGAAGAAACTCTACGCTCGCATCCTTCCATATTTGACTTACAAACACACACACACACACACACACACACACACACACACACACACACACACACACACACACACACACACACCACGGGACGGACAGAAAAAACATACCGCCCCAAAAATATAGGACAAGAAAAAGAAAACAATAATCCCCGGCCCAAAACTTGTGCCCTGGATACAACTTAGCGGGTGATTCGGAAACTAGATTACTCTCCTAAATCCAGGTAGCCGATTGAGTTACCTTGCCGTTCCCTTCACCTACGCACGCTGCCCCCCTTATAAGAGTCAGAGGTGGGACAGGACCTACGCCGGGCTGGTTGGTCTATCTTTATTTCTCCCCTCACGTTTACCTGTTGTGTTGTTTTTATGTGCGAGGTCAGTTGGGTTAAGTTTTGAGGCATCTACGTGTTACCCCAGTTCTCATGTTACTTTCATTTCCATAGTTTGTGGATGACCTTAAACTGTTATGATGTCAGTTGTGGTTGAGCTCCGAGGTAGTATATATCTAGGTCCTACCCTGTCCTTAGGTTAGCTACCCTTGCTCCCGCTCTCGTTACTGTAAGACCTCAAAGCGTTATCCTAAAACACATAACTGATTGTCTCGTTAGGGTTACCACAGTTTTTCTTCCTCAGGTCTCCCCGGGCGGCCTTCAAGGGAACATCCAGCAAGTTAGGGAGGAGCAGCGGCTGGCGAGGTAGGTTTAACCCCGACCCCTTACGAGCCTGAACCCTCAAAGATCTCGGGGCTTACACACCCACCTCTGATAGACTTTCGTAGAGGCTGCTGTGGGTATTTCCATTAGTAGTTTTATAAGCCTAGTGATAGTTTGACAAGGCCTCTCCACCCTAGACGCGAAAAACACTTATGAGAACCCGAATAATCCCCATTGCGAGTAAAAAAAATGCGACCTTTGCAAATTCTTGTTGTGAGAGGCGAGAGCGTGTGAGAATACGTCCCCAGGCTGGCTTCTAACCGAGGTCTGTGGCTTCGTTAGCATAATGGCTTAACACTATCACGTAGGAGGAGGTGTATGTTAGATGTCCCTTGTGAAATATGAGTTAGGTTAGCGAGGTACCAATTCAACACGAGGGAGATAATGATGTTACATATGATCACCTGTGTTGTCTACCTCTTCTACCTGTTCGCTATTGTAGATGTTCCTTGAGAAATATGAGTTACGGTAGTTAGCCAGCCAGCCAGGCGAGTTATACCAATTCACCACGAGGGAGATAATGATGTTACATATAACCACCTGTGTTGTCTACCTGTTCGCTTTGTATAAGATTACCTGCCTCAATCTGTACTGCACTAATTGGCTGATCGTAACAAGACCGTGATTCAGGACGTAAAGGAAGTGTTTGATGTTGCGTTTGATGATTTATGTCCACGGGTCTTGCATCACTAACACCGTCTTCTCTGTATTATTCTGCTCACGACGGATGCTGGCAACAGACCCTAATCCCTTTGTTGCTCCCGTGCGGCCCAGACCTTCTCCTTCCCTCCCTCCTTCCCCACCTTAGCATAATCACCCCGTCTTGTACATCCCCTTAATCCGATCTCAGTCTGTCTCTCTCTCGGCCACCCTTACCCCCCTCTCTACCTTCTCCCTCCTTCCCTTCTCTCTCCTTTCCAATTCGTCGTCGTCTCCCTATTCCCTCCCTCTTCTCTTCCACTCCTCTCTTTACACTTTAATTCCTTCCTCTACTTCTTCCTACACGTCCTCTTTCCTCCCTACCTTTCCTTTCTCTCCCCTTTCCTTCCACTTCCATTTTCTTCCTCTCCCCTTTCCAACCCGTCCTACTCTTCCTTTCTTTCCCCTTTTCTTCCGCTCCTTCTCTTCCTCCCTCCCTCCCCACCCCACCCCTCCCCACCCCCTCGTTCCTCCTCCTCCTCCTCCTTCCCTTTCCTACCTTTCCTCCTCTCCCCTCTCCTACCCATTTTCCTTTCTCTCCCCTTTCCTAACCCTCTTCCTCTCCTCCATTTTCCCTTTCCTGCCCTTTTTCCCCTCCTTTTCTTACACCTCTTCCTTCCACCCCTTCCTCTGCTTTCCTCCCTCTCCTCTTTCCTACCCTTCCTTCTATACTCCCTCTCCCCTTTCCTATCCATCCTTATCTCCCTCCTCCCTTCCCTACCTATCTCACTTCCCGCTCACTCCCTTTCCCTCACTCTTCTTCCACTGTAGCATGACTGGCATCACTGCACCTCTATCATTAACACTCCCACCCCAGCATCCTCTCCCTCTCTTCATCCCTCCCTCTCCTTCCTATTCCCATTCTTGACCCTACCGCAAGTTCGCCCTCTCGCCCCGCTCTCCCCCGCCCCTCCCCGCCCACCAAACAGCGCCATGCCTCAGTGCCTACCGCCAGACGTCCCATAATGCATCACGTCTCGCGGGGAACGGCGTCATTAATTATGCAAGTCACAGTAAGCCGCAGGGTCGTGTAATTAGAGACGCTACCAGTTGGCTTCGGGCGGGAAAGTTTTCAATTACAGATAATTACGCATTCCCCCCCCCTCCCCCCCTCCCCCTGCTTCCACTTCCTCCTTTGCTTCTTCTTTTTCTTCCTCTTATTCTGCTTGTTCATGCTTGCCTTCTCTCCTGTCTTTCTTTCTTTCTTCATTCTTTATGTGGTTATTGCTTCATCTCCTTCCTCTTCCTTCCTTTCTGTCTTCTCTCCTTCCTTCCTTCCTTCCTTCCTTCCTTTCTTTCTTATCTCACTTAAGGCGTGTGATTATTGCTTCTTCTTCTTCTTCTTCTTCTTCTTCTTCTTCTTCTTCTTCTTCCTTTTCATGCTTTCCTTCCTTTCTTCCTTCCTTCCTTCCTTCCCTTCCTCCCATCCTCCATCCCTCCCTCCCTCCTTTCCCTCCTCTCTCCCTCCCTTCTTCCTTCCATCCTTATATTCCTCCTGCCTGCCTTCCTTCCTCCTCTCTCTCTCTCTCAAGACGAATGATTATAATGAATTAAAAGTTTTGACTCCGGCTTTTCTTTAATATCCGCGTCTTGTTTTGCATCTTGTCTCATTTGCGGTGAAGACAGTTATTATTATCATTATTACTATCATTATTATTATTATTATTATTATTATTATTATTATTATTATTATTATTATTATTATTATTATTATTATTATTATTGTTATTACTGTTGTTGTTTGTAGGCATATATCACTCTCTACATTGATATTGCTGCATCAATCACCTCCCTTGCCTGGATATCTAAATGAGAGAGAGAGAGAGAGAGAGAGAGAGAGAGAGAGAGAGAGAGAGAGAGAGAGAGAGAGAGAGAGAGAGAGAGAGAGAGCTGGTGCGTCGTGCTAACAGGATTTCTCCCAACGTGATGTAATTAACTAGCGAGAGGAGGCCGCGGCGGGGGTGGCGGTGCGCGTGGGAGGGAAGGAAGGGAGAGAGAGTGAGAGAAGGTAGGGAGGGGAAGGGAGAAGGGAGGGGAGGCTGCTGGTGCTTCTGTCCGCCAACCAAGATGCAGGTGGATCTCTCTCTCTCTCTCTCTCTCTCTCTCTCTCTCTCTCTCTCTCTCTCTCTCTCTCTCTCTCTCTCTCTCTCTCTCTCTCTCTCTCACACACACACACCTTCTCCCCCTCTCTGACACACACACACACACACACACCTTCTCCCCCACACACACACACACACCTTTTCCCCCCACACACCTTCCCCCCACACACACACACACACACACACACACACACACACACACACACGCCTCCCTTGAGCACATGGAAAATTAAAACTGTCTACATTTTAGCCAGACAAAGGGCACATGAAAGAAAGGAGACTCGCCGGCAGAGACAAGGCGCGGCCAGACTTTTAGAGGATGAACAGCCGAGATGAGTTTAATGGCATCAGCGAATGAGGGCGACCCAGCATCCGACCCTCTTCCTTATCCTCCTCTCCCTCCTCTTTTTTCTCCTCCTCCTCTTGTTTATGTCTCGCTGTTTCTGTCTCTTACTCTCAAACACTCAAGTTCTCTCTCCTCCTCCTCTTTCTTTCTCTATCCTTCGTTCTTAACCTCTCCTCCTTCACTCCCTCTTCATTATTCCTTCCACCCCTCCTCCTTTCCTACCCCTTTTCCTTTCCTTCCTCTCCCTTCTCCTATCCATCCTAATCTTCCTCTTCCTTACCTCTCTTTTTTTCTACTTCCCTTTCGCCAATTCGTATTTCTCACTTTTCCTTCTTCCCTCTCT